>NC_057806.1:107433979-107641246 GCF_018294505.1 Triticum aestivum
CCGCCGCCATTTTTTTCTCGGTTCTCATCGGTTTATTTTGGTAAATCCTAGATCTAGATCGCTTTTTTAATAGATCAGTTTTCTCGGTTTTCCCCCGGTTAGATCAGTTTTTCTCGGTTTAGATCTATTCCGTGAACATTCATTCGTTTAGTTCTTATAACAAACGAATTCGTTCGTTTGCCTCTGTTAGCGGACGCTCGTCTGATAGATTTTCCTTTTTCTGTTTTATTTTCACTAGGGACCTATCCGCGATTACTTTTATCGCAGATTAGCCCCTGATCTTCAAACCCTCGCAAATTTTCAACTCTTTGTCCAAATCCAGTGAAACCAACGCCAAAATCTTCGTCTTGAAGCCCTCTTTCTAGTTAATTAACGTGAACATGATTTTGAAAATTTAAAATTTGGTTTCAAGCAGATTTGAATTCGAAGTTCTTTTCATCGTAGTTTGAGTTTCGTAGCTCCGATTCGATTGATTATTTTTGCAAATCGAAGCTCTTCAGTTGAACTTTCCATTTGGATCTGTTTATTTGAGTTTTACCCTTGCATCTATGCTTGAGTGCTTATGTATGATATTGTTTGTTTGTGATAGAATTTCCGGAGTGCGAAGCATGCTACTACGAGTCTCTAGGGTTTGCATATCGTCAGCAAGGCAAGTAACACTTTGATCATACTTGTTCATTACCCAGTTTTTATGCATTAGTTCCAATCCTCAAACATCGCATGAGTAGGATCTCTTAACATGTGGGTATTGGGAAGTAGATGATGAGGTAGAACGTATTGCCTTTTATTATCAAACCCTGGGAGTTACTTCTACGTTATGCTTATACTGCTATGCTATGCTCGCAGACGTGGATTGGTTGAGTGTATCCATGACAGATGTGAGAGTTGTTACTTAAGGGTTAACTTAAGGTGGTTACTTAAATACACATCTGGGTGGATTGGTTGCGGGCACCTGGAGAATCCAGTGTTGTCCTAGGATATCCCGGAGTACCCGTGTGATCATCCTATGGTTTGGCACCTAGGCTCAAAGGGATCATAAGATTATTCATGCTAGAAACTTCCGTGTGCAGCCACAAGCCATTATGGGCTCTGGCATAGTTGAGTATGTTGCGTGACCTCTTTCAGTGATAGGCTAGGAGATGTAGGGGAAAGTAGGTGTAACTGTCTACCCAGAGTAAAGAGTTAATGCTTCTGAAAGATTGTGTCTCGGTCATCCGTTTCTCAAACAACATGTAGTGCGAGAAATCCAATGGAGGAGATCGAGTCTTGTGGGGAAAAGTGCGCAAACCTCTATAGGGTGTACAAACTAATCATGGTTAGCCGTGTCCCCGGTTATGGACATCTTGAATATCTGGTTCTTGGATTATCATGTTGATCTCAACACTCTAAATTAATTTTTTGGGTTATTAATACTGCTTAATTGGGATTGAGTTGGAGGAACCTTCTTAATGTTCCATGATAGTTAAAAAAATATCCCTTTGTTGTAGGGAAAAATTGGCTTTTTGCAAAAACATTATAACCATAGAGCCTCCACCAGCCAAATATGCATATAGTTATAGAATTTACCTGTTCATTTGCTCTACAGTGTTATATTGCCAGCATATTCCATGTGCTGACCCGTTTTCGGGCTGCAACGTATGATGTTGCAGACTTTTCAGACGAAGATTAAGGTGTGCTAGGTCGCTGTCGTGCACTCAGCTAAGTCGTTCGAGTTGATGGACTCACATTATCTTCCAAGCCTTCCGCTGTTATCGTATTTAGATGACATTAAGCCATATTATTGTAATAAGTACTCTTTTATGAGTTATTCGATGTAATAAGTGTGTGATTGCAACTGTGTTATAAATCCTTCAAGTATTGTGTGTGTCAGCATTAGCGATCCAGGGATGACACTTATGCACAGAGATTTGACCGTCTGAGGTCGGATCACTATAAGATGGTATCAGAGCACACACTGATTGGAGGACGCGACTACTAAGATAAGCCATAGGTCACTCTTCTCTACTCATTTCTGACTCCTCTCCATTTTCCACTCTATAGATGGTAGACCCAAGGAACAAGTTTGCACAACCGGATGAAGACACGCCTTTTGGACGACACTTGAAGGAAGTCACTAGGTACCTGAACATCGGAATACCAAGCTTCACCGGGACCTACACCGCCACTTTACCAGAAGAGGAGCGCTGGATGATTCGAGTTCATGTTCCAGGAAGGACGTTCACGCCAGTTACTGAACCCATAGAGTTTTCCTTTGATGCACCAACCTGGAGTCTAGGAAAGAGCATGGCAGCCCACATTGCCATGGGACGCATCGGCGAAGTTTATCACAAGGATCTTAAGGACACAATCTACCGGATATGTGGGCGCCGAGATGAGCAATGGGAGATGATTAGCACCAGGAGGGACAGGTCCATTGCAGCCTTCATCCAGGAGTTAAACCAGCACATTCGTCGCCAGGAGAACCAAATGTGTGCAAGCATGATAGATCTAAAGAAGTTGATGACTAGGAACAAGGAGCTTGAAGAGGAACTCAAGTCTACACGAGATGGATATGAGAAGGAAATCACAATACTAGTAGAAAAGAACGACGACCTGACAAGGAAGCTAGGAGTATTCATGGGAGCCCCCGCGCCAGGAGGAGATGACGACCATCCCAAGGACTACATCATCATCGACGACACCGACTCCGACCCCGACAGTAGTGATGATGACTACGAAGACGAAGTTGGAGCAGATATCATGGAGTCTTCCACTGATCAAAATTTCTAGATGACCACCATATTAGTAGTAGTATTTCCCCCATGTATATAGTAGTAGTCCGAGTATTTTGTAACTGTAGCTAGATCGACTGTATGCCCTTGTTTGAATTGAGTGGTGTGATATGAATGTGTTTGTCTCATGTGCATATGGGTAGTGCTTTCTCTTTAGACCTCATTCTATTCTAATCTCTCCCCTCTAAACCCATCAGATGCCTCCGAGGCGTGACCCCGGATTTGTCTTCCCACCGGAGCTCACATAGTTGATCCAACATCAGAATGCCTTGATGCAGCTACTACTCCAGAACCAAGGCAACAACAACAACAACAACAATAACAACAACCAACCACCACCACCTCTAGTGGACAACCTAGCCCGTTTTCTAAGGTTGAATCCGCCGGTGTTTTCTAGTAGCACTGAGACGATTGTTGCTGATGCCTGTCTACGTAGGATTGGAAGGGAGTTGACCACCGCAGGTTGCACAGATGTAGAGAAGGTGCACTTTGCCGCACACCAATTGGATGGACCCGCAGCCTCATGGTGGGAGAATTACACAACCACTTTTCCCATAGCCAATGTCACATGGGACCAGTTTCAGCAAGCATCTCGCACAGCCATGTCTCAACTGGAGCTATGAATATGAAGAAGCGTGAGTTTCGCGACTTGCGCCAGGGAAACCGTACTATGGGGCAGTACATGGATGAGTTTAGCAAGTTAGCCCATTATGCCCCAGATGATGTGGCCACAGATGCCGCGAAGCAGGAGAAGTTTATGGAAGGACTGAATGATGAGATGAGTATGCAGTTGATGGTGGCAGCATTCACTAACTACCAGGAGTTGGTAGACCGGGCCCTGATGATTGAAAACAAACAGCAGCAGATAGAGAGCCGCAAACGGAAGTATGGATAGGGGAATTACAATTCTGGAGCTTAGCAAAAGCCTCGCTTTACCCCTAACTCCAGAGGTTACACCCATAACCATGGAGGACATACTCACAATGGAGGAAGTTCGCATAACCACAATGGTCCCAAGAATGGGAATGGAAATGGAGGAAGCAGCAGCCAGAACCGTTCCAACCCAGCAACGCCCGCCAAGAAGGATCTAAGTCACATTACTTGTTTCAAGTGCGGGAAGACTGGACACTACGCCACCGAATGTTCCGAAGCAAAGAATGGAAATGGCAATGGAAGCTCTAGGAAGAAGCCCAACCCTTTCAACAGGGGACTGATACATCCATTTTGCATCATGCTTTTATATCGATATTTATTGCATTATGGGCTGTTATTACACATTATGTCACAATACTTATGCCTATTCTCTCTTATTTTACAAGGTTTACATAAAGAGGGAGAATGCCGGCAGCTAGGATTCAGGGCTGGAAAAGGAGCAAATATTAGAGACCTATTCTGCACATCTCCAAAAGTCTTGAAACTTCATGGGAGCACGTTTCAGAATATATAAAAAATATTGAGTGCAAGAAGTACCATAGGGGGGCCACTCACCAGCCACGAGGGTGGGGGCGCGCCCTACCCCCCTGGGCGTGCCCCCTGCCTCGTGGGCCCCCTGGTGGACCTCCGATGCCCATCTTCTACTATATGGAGTCCTTTGTTGAGGAAAAAATCATAAGCAAGCTTTCGGGATGAGACTCCGCCGCCACGAGGCGGAACCTTGGCGGAACCAATCTAGGGCTCCGGCGGAGCTGTTCTGCCAGGGAAACTTCCCTCCGGGAGGGGGAAATCATCGCCATCGTCATCACCAACGATCCTCTCACCGGGAGGGGGCCAATTTCCATCTCCATCAACATCTTCACCATCACCATCTCCTCTCAAACCCTAGTTCATCTCTTGTATCGAATTCTTGTCTCTAAGTCTGGGGTTGGTACCTGTGGGTTGCTAGTAGTGTTGATTGCTCCTTGTAGTTGATGCTAGTTGGTTTACTTGGTGGAAGATCATATGTTCAGATCCTATATGCACATTAATACCCCTCTGATTATGAACATGAATATGCTTTGTGAGTAGTTACATTTGTTCCTGAGGACATGAGAGAAGTCTTGGTATTAGTAGTCATGTGAATTTGGTATTCGTTCGATATTTTGATGAGATGTATGTTGTCTCTCCTCTAGTGGTGTTATGTGAACGTCGACTACATGACAGTTCACCATTATTTGGGCCTAGAGGAAGGCATTGGGAAGTAATAAGTAGATGATGGGTTGCTAGAGTGACAGAAGCTTAAACCCTAGTTTATGCGTTGCTTCGTAAGGGGCTGATTTGGATCCATATGTTTCATGCTATGGTTAGGTTTACCTTAATACTTTTGTTGTAGTTGCGGATGCTTGCAATAGAGGTTAATCATAAGTGGGATGTTCGTCCAATTAAGGGAAACACCCAAGCACAGGTCCACCCACATATTAGATTATCAAAGTACTGAACGCAAATCATATGAGCGTGATGAAAACTAGCTTGACGATAATTCCCATGTGTCCTCGGGAGTGCTTTCTTCTATATAAGAGTTTGTCCAGGCTTGTCCTTTGCTACAAAAAGGATTGGGCCACCTTGCTGCACTTTATTTACTTTTGTTACTTGTTGCTCGTTACAAATTATCTTATCGCAAAACTATCTATTACCTACAATTTCAGTGCTTGCTGAGCATACCTTGCTGAAAACCGCTTATCATTTCCTTCTGCCCCTCATTGGGTTCGACAATCTTACTTATCGAAAGGACTACGATTGATCCCCTATACTTGTGGGTCATCAAGAATATTTTCTGGCGCCGTTGCTGGGGAGTGAAGCGCCTTTGGTAGGTGGAATTTGGTAAGGAAAAATTTATATAGTGTGCTGAAATTTACTGTCACTTGTTACTATGGAAAGTAATCCTCTCAGGGGATTGTTTGGGGTATCTTCACCCCGACCAGTAGAGCAAAGAGTTGCTCCTCAACCTATTGAACCTATTGAACCTACTGAAAATGAAAATGTCTACTTTGAAATTCCTTCGGGTATGATAGAAAAACTGCTAGCTAATCCTTTTTCAGGAGATGGAACATTACATCCTGATGATCACCTAATATATGTGGATGAAGTTTGTGGATTATTTAAGCTTGCAGGTATGCCCGATGATGTTATCAAGAAGAAGGTATTCCCTTTATCTTTGGAGGGAGATGCATTGATATGGTATAGGCTATGTGATGATATGGGATCATGGAACTACAAATGATTGAAATTGGAATTTCATCAGAAGTTTTATCCTATGCATCTTGTTCATCGTGATCATAATTATATATATAATTTTTTGCCTCGCGAAGGAGAAAGCATTGCTCAAGCTTGGGGGAGGCTTAAATCAATGTTATATTCATGCCCCAATCATGAGCTCTCAAGAGAAATGATTATCCAAAAAAATTATGCTCGGCTTTCTGATAACAATCGCACCATACTCGATACTTCTTGTGCTGGCTCTTTTATGATGAAGACTATTGAATTCAAATGGATTTATTGGAAAGAATTAAACGCAACTCTGAAGATTGGGATCTCGACGAAGGTAAGAAGTTAGGTATGACACCTAAGTTTGATTGTGTTAAATCTTTTATGGATACCGATGTTTTCTGTAAATTTAGCACTAAATATGGACTTGACTCTAAAATAGTAGCTTCTTTCTGTCAATCTTTTGCTACTCATATTGATCTCCCTAAAGAGAAGTGGTTTAAATACCATCCTCCCATAGAACTAAAAGTAGCTGCACCTATTAAGGTTGAAGAAAAGACTATCACTTATAATGATCCTATTGTTCCTACTGCTTATGTTGAGAAACCACCTTGTCCTATTAGGATAAAAGATCATGCTAAAGCTTCAACCGCGGTTCGTAAAAGAAATATTAGAACCTATACACCTCCTGAGCAAGTTAAAGTTGAACCTAATATTTCTATTGTTAAGGATCTCTTGGCTGATAATATTGATGGGCATGTTATTTATTTCTGTGATAAAACTGCTAGAATCGCTAAACCTTTTGCTAAAGATAAACATAGACCTGTGGTAGGCATGCCTGTTATTTCTGTTAAAATAGGAGATCATTGTTATCATGGCTTGTGTGATATGGGTGCCAGTGCTAGTGCAATACCTATTGACTTGTACAATGAAATTATGCATGATATTGCACCTGCTGAGTTAGAAGATATTGATGTCTCAATTAAACTTGCAAATAGAGATACTATTTCACCAATTGGGATTGTTAGAGATGTTGAAGTCTTATGTGGGAAAACTAAATATCCTGCTGATTTTCTTGTTCTTGGTTCCCCACAAGATAGCTTTTGTCCCATTATATTTGGTAGACCCTTCTTAAACACTGTTAATGTTAGGATAGACTGCAAAAAGGATGTTGTTACTATTGGTTTAGGTGATATGTCTCATGAGTTCAACTTTTCTAAATTTCGTAGACAACACCGTGAAGAGGAATTGCCTAGTAAAGATGAAATTATTGGTCTTGCTTCTATTGCCGTACCTCCTAGTGATCCTTTAGAACAATATTTGCTAGACCATGAAAATGATATGTTTATGAATGAAAGAAGGGAAATAGATGAGGTGTTCTTTAAACAAGGACCTATTCTGAAACATAACTTGCCTGTTGAAATCTTAGGGGATCCTCCTCCACCAAAGGGTGATCCCGTGTTTGAGCTTAGACCATTGCCTGATACTCTTAAATATGCTTATGTTGATGAAAAGAAGATATATCCTGTTATTATTAGTGCTAACCTTTCAAAGAAGGAGGAACTTATTGAAAACTCTGAAGAAGCACCGTGTTGCTATTGGATATACTCTTGATGATCTTAAGGGCATTAGTCCCACTCTATGTCAACACAAAATAAATTTGGAGAAAGATGCCAAACCGGTCATTGATCACCAACGACGACTAAATCCTAAGATGAAAGAAGTGGTAAGAAAAGAAATACTAAAGCTCCTTGAGGCAGGTATAATTTATCCCATTGCTGATAGTCAGTAGGTAAGTCATGTCCATTGTGTTCCCAAGAAGGGAGGTATTACTGTCGTTCCTAATGATAAAGATGAATTGATTCCGCAAAGAATTATTACAGGTTATTGGATGGTAATTGATTTTTGCAAATTAAATAAGGCTACTAAAAAGATCATTACCCCTTACCTTTTATTGATCAAATGCTAGAAAGATTATCCAAACATACACATTTTTGCTTTCTAGATGGTTATTCTGGCTTCTCTCAAATACCTGTATCAGCTGATGATCAATCTAAGACCACTTTTACTTGCCCTTTCGGTACTTTTGCTTATAGACGTATGCCTTTTGGTTTATGTAACGCACCAGCTACCTTTCAAAGATGCATGATGGCTATATTTTCTGATTTTTGTGAAAAGATATGTGAGGTATTCATGGATGATTTCTCCGTTTATGGATCCTCTTTTGATGATTGCTTAAGCAATCTTGGTCGAGTTTTGCAGAGATGTGAAGAAACTAACCTTGTCTTGAATTGGGAGAAATGCCACTTTATGGTTAATGAAGGTATTGTCTTGGGGTACAAAATTTCTGAAAGAGGCATTGAAGTTGATAAAGCTAAAGTTGATGCTATTGAAAAGATGTCGTGTCCCAAGGACATCAAAGGTATAAGAAGTTTCCTTGGTCATGCCGGTTTTTATAGGAGGTTCATTAAGGACTTCTCAAAAATTTCTCGGCCTTTGACTAATTTATTACAAAAATATATACCGTTCGTCTTTGATGATGATTGTGTAGAAGCATTTGAAATACTTAATAAAGCATTGATCTCTGCACCTATTGTTCAGCCACCTGATTGGAATTTACCTTTTGAAATTATGTGTGATGCTAGTGATTATGCTATGGCTGCTGTTCTAGGGCAAAGAGTTGATAAGAAATTAAATGTTATTCAATATGCTAGTAAAACTCTAGACAATGCCCAGAGAAATTATGCTACAACTGAACTAGAATTCTTAGCAGTTGTATTTGCCTGTGATAAGTTTAGACCTTATATTGTTGATTCTAAAGTAACTATTCACACGGATCATGCTGATTTTAAATATCTTATGGAAAAGAAAGATGCTAAACCTAGACTTATTAGATGGGTTCTATTGCTACAAGTATTTGATTTGCATATTATTGATAGAAAGGGAGCTGAGAACCCCGTTGCAGATAACTTGTCTAGGTTAGAAAATGTTTTTGATGACCCACTACCTATTGATGATAGCTTTCCTGATGAACAACTAAATGTCATAAATGCTTCTCATACTGCTCCATGGTATGCTGATTATGCTAATTACATTGTTGCTAAATTTATACCACCTAGTTTCACATACCAGCAAAAGAAAAAGTTTTTCTATAATTTAAGACATTACTTTTGGGATGACCCACATCTTTATAAAGAAGGAGTAGATGGTGTTATTAGACGCTGTGTACCTGAGCATGAATAGGAACAGATCCTACGCAAGTGTCACTCTAAAGCTTATGGAGGACACTGTTGGGGAACGTAGTAATTTCAAAAAAATTCCTACGCACACGCAAGATCATGGTGATGCATAGCAACGAGAGGGGAGAGTGTTGTCCACGTACCCTCGTAGACCGAAAGTGGAAGCGTTAGCACAACGTAGTTGATGTAGTCGTACGTCTTCACGATCTGACCGATCAAGTACCGAACGCACGACACCTCCGAGTTCAGCACATGTTCAGCCCGATGACATCCCTCGAACTCCGATCCAGCCGAGTGTTCAGGGAGAGTTTCGTCAGCATGACGGCGTGGTGACGATGATGATGTTCTACCGACGCAGGGCTTCGCCTAAGCACCGCTATAGTATTATCGAGGTGGACTATGGTGGAGGGGGGCACCGCACACGGCTAAAAGATCAAATCAATTGTTGTGTCTACGGGGTGCCCCTTGCCCCCGTATATAATGGAGCAAGGGGGGAAGGTGCGGCCGGCTAGGAGGAGGCGCGCCAGGAGGAGTCCTACTCCCACCGGGAGTAGGACTCCCTCCCTTCCTTGTTGGATTAGGAGAAGGGGGGAAAGAGGAGGGAGAGAGGAAGGAAAGGGGGGGGGGGCGCCGCCCCCCTCTCCTTGTCCTATTCTGACTAGAGGGGGAGGGGTGCGCGGCCCTGCCCTAGCCGCCTCTCCTCTTCTCCACTAAGGCCCACTATGGCCCATTAAGCCCCTGGGGGGTTCCGGTAACCCCTCGTTACTCTGGTAAAATCCCGATTTCACCCGGAACATTTCCGATATCCAAATATAGGCTTCCAATATATCAATCTTCATGTCTCGACCATTTCGAGACTCCTCGTCATGTCCGTGATCACATCCGGGACTCCGAAAAACCTTTGGTACATCAAAACTCATAAACTCATAATATAACTGTCATCGAAACTTTAATCGTGCGGACCCTACGGGTTAGAGAACTATGTAGACATGACCGATACACGTCTCCGATCAATAACCAATAGCGGAACCTGGATGCTCATATTGGCTCCCACATATTCTACGAAGATCTTTATCGGTCAGATCGCATAACAACATTGTTGTTCCCTTTGTCATTGGTATGTTACTTGCCCGAGATTCGATGGTCAGTATCTCAATACCTAGTTCAATCTCGTTACCGGCAAGTCTCTTTACTCGTTTCGTAATACATCATCCTGCAACTAACTCATTAGTTGCTATGCTTGCAAGGCTTAAGTGATGTGCATTATCGAGTGGGCCCAGAGATACCTCTCCGACAATCGGAGTGACAAATCCTAATCTCGAAATACGCCAACCCAACAAGTACCTTCGGAGACACCTGTAGAGCACCTTTATAATCACCCAGTTACGTTGTGATGTTTGGTAGCACACAAAGTGTTCCTCCGGTAAATGGGAGTTGCATAATCTCATAGTCATAGGAACATGTATAAGTCATGAAGAAAGCAATAGCAACATACTAAACGGTCGAGTGCTAAGCTAACAGAATGGGTCAAGTCAATCACATCATTATCCTAATGATGTGATCCTGTTAATCAAACGACAATTCATGTCTATGGCTAGGAAACATAACCATCTTTGATCAACGAGCTAGTCAAGTAGAGGCATACTAGTGACACTCTGTTTGTCTATGTATTCACACAAATATTATGTTTCTGGTTAATACAATTCTAGCATGAATAATAAACATTTATCATGATATAAGGAAATAAATAATAACTTTATTATTGCCTCTAGGGCATATTTCCTTTAGTCTCCCACTTGCACTAGAGTCAATAATCTAGATTACAAAGTAATGATTCTAACACCCATGAAGTCTTGGTGCTGATCATGTTTTGCTCATGGAAGAGGCTTAGTCAACGTCTCTGCAACATTCAGATCCATATGTATCTTGCAAATTTCTATGTCTCCCACCTGGACTAGATCCCGGATGGAATTGAAGCGTCTCTTGATGTGCTTGGTTCTCTTGTGAAATCTGGATTCCTTCGCCAAGGCAATTGCTCCAGTATTGTCACAAAAGATTTTCATTAGACCTGGTGCACTAGGTATGACACCTAGATCGGATATGAACTCCTTCATCCAGACTCCTTCATTTGCTGCTTCTGAAGCAGCTATGTACTCCGCTTCACACGTAGATCCCGCCACGACGCTTTGTTTAGAACTGCACCAACTGACAGCTCCACCATTCAATGTAAACACGTATCCGGTTTGCGATTTAGAATCATCCGGATTAGTGTCAAAGCTTGCATCAATGTAACCATTTACAATGAGCTCTTTGTCACCTCCATAAATGAGAAACATATCCTTAGTCCTTTTCAGGTATTTCAGGATGTTCTTGACTGTTGTCCAGTGTTCCACTCCTGGATTACTTTGGTACCTCCCTGCTAGACTTATAGCAAGACACACATCAAGTCTGGTACACAACATTGCATACATGATAGAGCCTATGGCTGAAGCATAGGGAACATCTTTCATCTTCTCTCTATCTTCTGCAGTGGTCGGGCATTGAGTCTTACTCAACTTCACACCTTGTAACACAGGCAAGAACCCTTTCTTTGCTTGATCCATTTTGAACTTCTTCAAAACTTTGTCAAGGTATGTGCTTTGTGAAAGTCCAATTAAGCGTCTTGATCTATCTCTATAGATCTTGATGCCCAATATATAAGTAGCTTCACCGATGTCTTTCATTGAAAAACTCTTATTCAAGTATCCCTTTATGCTATCCAGAAATTCTATATCATTTCCAATCAGCAATATGCCATCCACATATAATATCAGAAATGCTACAGAGCTCCCACTCACTTTCTTGTAAATATAGGCTTCTCCAAAAGTCTGTACAAAACCAAATGCTTTGATCACACTATCAAAGCGTTTATTCCAACTTCGAGAGGCTTGCACCAGTCCATAAATGGATTGCTGGAGCTTGCACACTTTGTTAGCTCCATTTGGATCGACAAAACCTTCCAGTTGCATCATATATAACTCTTCTTCCAGAAATCCATTCAGGAATGCAGTTTTTACATCCATTTGACAAATTTCATAATCATAAAATGCGGCAATTGCTAACATGATTCAGACAGACTTAAGCATCGCTATGGGTGAGAAGGTCTCATCATAGTCAATCCCTTAAACTTGTCGAAAACCTTTCGCAACAAGTCGAGCTTTATAGACAGTAATGTTACCATCAGCGTTAGTCTTCTTCTTGAAGATCCATTTATTCTCAATTGCTTGCCGATCATCGGGCAAGTCAACCAAAGTCCACACTTTGTTCTCATACATGGATCCCATCTCAGATTTCATGGCCTCAAGCCATTTTGCGGAATCTGGGCTCACCATCGCTTCTTCATAGTTCGTAGGTTCGTCATGGTCTAGTAACATAACCTCCAGAATAGGATTACCGTACCACTCTGGTGCGGATCTTACTCTAGTTGATTTACGAGGTTCAGTAACAACTTGATCTGAAGTTCCATGATCATCATCATTAACTTCCTCACTAATTGGTATAGACGTTACAGGAACCGGTTTCTGTGATGAACTACTTTCCAATAAGGGAGCATGTATGATTACCTCATCAAGTTCTACTTTCCTCACACTCACTTCTTTTGAGTATATGCTCACTGACAGAACTATTCTCCTCCATCTTGCAGCTGTAGAACTTATTAGAGACTTCATATCTCTCAATCCGGGCATTCTTTAGAAATATTAACTTCAACTCCTGGAACATCTCATATGCTCCATGACATTCAAAACGTCGTTGAAGTCCCGGTTCTAAGCCGAAAGCATGGCACGCTGAACTATCGAGTAGTCATCAACACGTGACTGCCAGACATTCACAATGTCTGCAGTTGCTGGCGCAGGTGGTACACCTAGCGGTGCTTCCAGGACATAACTCTTATGTGCAGCAATGATGATAATCCTCAAGTTACGGATCCAGTCAGTGTAATTGCTACCATCATCTTTCAACTTTGCTTTCTCAAGGAACGCATTAAAATTCAACGGAACAACAACACGGGCCATCTATCTACAATCAACATAGACAAGCAAGATACTATCAGGTTCTAAGTTCATGATAAATTTAAGTTCAGTTAATCATATTACTTAAGAACTCCCACTTAGATAGACATCTCTCTAATCCTCTAAGTGATCACGTGATCCATATCAACTAAACCATAACCGATCATCACGTGAAATGGAGTAGCTTTCAATGGTGAACATCACTATGTTGATCATATCTACTATATGATTCACGCTCGACCTTTTGGTCTCAGTGTTCCAAGGCCATATCTTCATATGCTAGGCTCGTCAAGTTTAACCTGAGTATTCTGTGTGTGCAAAACTGGCTTGCACCCGTTGTAGATGGACGTAGAGCTTATCACACCCGATCATCACGTGGTGTCTGGGCACGACGAACTTTGGCAACGGTGCATACTCGGGGAGAACACTTTTATCTTGAAATTTAGTGAGAGATCATCTTATAATGCTACCGTCAATCAAAGCAAGATAAGATGCATAAAAGATAAACATTATATGCAATTAATATAAGTGATATGATATGGCCATCATCATATTGTGCTTGTGATCTCCATATCCGAAGCACCGTCATGATCACCATCGTCACCGGCGCGACACCTTGATCTCCATCGTAGCATCGTTGTCGTCTCGCCAATCTTATGCTTCTACGACTATCGCTACCGCTTAGTGATAAAGTAAAGCATTACAGGGCGATTGCATTGCATACAATAAAGCGACAACCATATGGCTCCTGCCAGTTGCCGATAACTCGGTTACAAAACATGATAATCTCATACAATAAAATTTAGCATCATGCTTTGACCATATCACATCACAACATGCCCTGCAAAAACAAGTTAGACGTCCTCTACTTTGTTGTTGCGAGTTTTACGTGGTTGCTACACGCTGAGCAAGAACCATTCTTACCTACGCATCAAAACCACAATGATAGTTTGTCAAGTTGGTGCTGTTTTAACCTTCGCAAGGACCGGTCGTAGCCACACTCGGTTCAACTAAAGTTGGAGAAACTGACACCCGCCAGCCACCTGTGTGCAAAGCACGTCGGTAGAACCAGTCTCGCGTAAGCGTACGCGTAATGTCGGTCTAGGCCGCTTCATCCAACAATACCACCAAACCAAAGTATGACATGCTGGTAAGTAGTATGACTTATATCGCCCACAACTCACTTGTGTTCTACTCGTGCATATGACATCTACGCATAAAACCAGACTCGGATGCCACTGTTGGGGAACATAGTAATTTCAAAAATTTCCTACGCACACGCAAGATCATGGTGATGCATAGCAACAAGAGGGGAGAGTGTTGTCCACGTACCCTCGTAGACCGAAAGCGGAAGCGTTAGCACAAGGCGGTTGATGTAGTCGTACGTCTTCACGATCTGACCGATCAAGTACCGAACGCACGACACCTCCGAATTCAGCACACGTTCAGCCCGATGACGTCCCTCGAACTCCGACCCAGCCGAGTGTTGAGGGAGAGTTTCGTCAGCACGATGACGTGGTGACGATGATGATGTTCTACCGACGCAGGGCTTCGCCTAAGCACCGCTATAGTATTATCGAGGTGGACTATGGTGGAGGGGGGCACCGCACACGGCTAAAAGATCAAATCAATTGTTGTGTCTATGGGGTGCCCCTACCCCCATATATAAAGGAGCAAGGGGGGAAGGTGCGGCCGGCCAGGAGGAGGCACGCCAGGAAGACTCCTACTCCCACCGGGAGTAGGACTCCCTCCCTTCCTTGTTGGATTAGGAGAAGGGGGGAAAGAGGAGGGAGAGAGGAAGGAAAGGGGGGGGGGCGCTGCCCCCCTCTCCTTGTCCTATTCAGACTAGAGGGGGAGGGCGCGCGGCCCTGCCCTAGCCGCCTCTCCTCTTCTCCACTAAGGCCCACTATGGCCTATTAAGCCCCCGGGGGGTTCCGGTAACCCCTCGGTACTCCGGTAAAAGCCCAATTTCACACGGAACATTTCCGATATCCAAATATAGGCTTCCAATATATCAATCTTCATGCCTCGACCATTTCAAGACTCCTCGTCATGTTCGTGATCACATCCGGGACTCCGAACAACCTTCAGTACATCAAAACTCACAAACTCATAATATAACTGTCATCGAAACTTTAAGCGTGCGGACCCTACGGGTTCGAGAACTATGTAGACATGACCGAGACACGTCTCCGATCAATAACCAATAGCGGAACCTGGATGCTCATATTGGCTCCCACATATTCTACGAAGATCTTTATCGATCAGACCGCATAACAACATACGTTGTTCCCTTTGTCATCAGTATGTTACTTGCCCGAGATTCGATCGTCGGTATCTCAATACCTAGTTCAATCTCGTTACCGGCAAGTCTCTTTACTCGTTCCATAATACATCATCCCGCAACTAACTCATTAGTTGCTATGCTTGCAAGGCTAAAGTGATGTGCATTATCGAGTGGGCCCAGAGATACCTCTCCGACAATTGGAGTGACAAATCCTAATCTCAAAATACGCCAACCCAACAAGTACCTTCGGAGACACCTGTAGAGCACCTTTATAATCACCCAGTTACGTTGTGACGTTTGGTAGCACACAAAGTGTTCCTCCAGTAAATGGGAGTTGCATAATCTCATAGTCATAGGAACATGTATAAGTCATGAAGAAAGCAATAGCAACATACTAAACGGTCGAGTGCTAAGCTAACGGAATGGGTCAAGTCAATCACATCATTCTCCTAATGATGTGATCCCGTTAATCAAATGACAATTCATGTCTATGGCTAGGAAACATAATCATCTTTGATCAACGAGCTAGTCAAGTAGAGACATACTAGTGACACTCTGTTTGTCTATGTATTCACACAAGTATTATGTTTCCGGTTAATACAATTCTAGCATGAATAATAAACATTTATCATGATATAAGGAAATAAATAATAACTTTATTATTGCCTCTAGGGCATATTTACTTCAGACACCACGCTGGAGATAGAACTGCACATAAGGTATTGCAATCCGGTTTTTATTGGCCTACTCTCTTCAAGGATGCCTGTAAGTTTGTCTTATCTTGTGATGAATGTCAAAGAATTGGTAATATTAGTAGACGCCAAGAAATTCCTATGAATTATTCACTTGTTATTGAACCGTTTGATGTTTGGGGCTTTGATTATATGGGACCTTTTCCTGCCTCTAATGGGTATACACATATTTTAGTTGCTGTTGATTACGTTACTAAGTGGATATAAGCTATTCCAACTAGTAGTGCTCATCATAACACCTCTATTAAGATGCTTAAAGAAGTTATTTTTCCGAGGTTTGGAGTCCCTATATATTTAATGACTAATGGTGGTTCACATTTTCTTCATGGTGCTTTCCATAAAATGCTTGCTAAGTATGATGTTAATCATAGAATTGCATCTCCTTATCACCCATAGTCTAGTGGTCAAGTAGAAATGAGTAATAGAGAACTCAAATTAATTTTGCAAAAAACTGTTAATAGATCTAGAAAGAATTGGTCCAATAAACTTGATGATGCATTATGGGCCTATAGAACTGCATATAAAAAATCCTATGGGTATGTCTCCGTATAAAATGGTTTATGGAAAAGCATGTCACTTACCTCTCGAACTAGAACATAAGGCATATTGGGCTATTAAAGAGCTCAATTATGATTTCAAACTTGCATGTGAGAAAAGGTTATTTGACATTAGCTCACTTGATGAATGGAGAACCCAAGCCTATGAGAATGCCAAATTGTTTAAAGAAAAAGTTAAAAGATGTCATGACAAAAGGATACAAAAGCATGAGTTTAATGTAGGTGATTATGTATTGCTATACAACTCTCGTTTAAGATTTTTTGCAGGAAAACTTCTCTCTAAATGGGAAGGTCCTTACGTTATCGAGGAGGTCTATCGTTCCGGTGCCATAAAAATCAACAACTTCGAAGGCACAAACCTGAAGGTGGTGAACGGTCAAAGAATCAAACATTACATATTAGGTAATCCTATAAATGTTGAAACCAATGTTATTGAAACCGTAACCCCGGAGGAATACATAAGGGACACTTTCCGGAATGTTTCAGACTCCGAAAAGGAATAGGTATGTGGTACGGTAAGTAAACCGACTCCAAAACAGTTCTAATGGCAATTTTTCTCCGTTTTGGAATATTTAGAAAAATAAAAAAAATAAGAAGCAGTCTAGGAAGGACACGAGGGCTCCACAAGGGTGGAGGGCGCGCCCCCTTCCTCATGGGCACCTCGTGCGCTCTTTGGACGCCGTTTTCTTGTACGATACGTATTTTGGTCGGTAAAAAATTATTATATAATCTCCCGAAGGTTTTGACTCCTGTATCACACAAATATCCCCTATCTTTGTTTCGAGCTGTCCTGCTGCAGATTAGAGCAACATGTCGTCCCAGGATTCAGAAGGAGAAAGCTATGTGGCTGATTACCTTGCAGATCCTAAGGTATATGGGGATGTGGAGCATTGTGGTTGGACTACGGAAGAAGAAGAGGACTATGAACCCAAGGGAAGGGAGGAGACGAGCTCAGAAGAAGATGAAGTCCCATTACCTCAACCTGGGGACATGCATGTGGAGTTCAAAAAGTCAAGCCTCCCGGATAGAGTAAAGAAACCTAAGATCAAGTTTATCCCTTTTCGCCTCTTGCAGGAAAGCAAGCAGGAACTATGCAAAAAGATACTGAGCCTAGAGCAGGAGATCGATGATCTAAGGGACCAAAATTCCGTCCTCAAGCGCAAATTAAGGAAGAAGCTCACGCCATCAACAACTCCACCCTATCCACCAACAAAGAAGAATTGAGTATCTGGTATGGGCACTCCCCTTGGCAACTGCCAAGCTTGGGGGAGTGCCCCGGTATCGTATCGCCATCACACTCTTATCTTTATCGTGTTTCTTAGTTCGATCCTTTTGATAATATTTTGATCTAGTAGAATAAAAGTTTTTAGTATGATCTAGTTTTGAGTTTTGCTTTATGATCCCTCTATGTAATCGAGTCCGTGAGCTATATAATAAAGATTAGTGTTGAGTCAAGGGCTTGATTATTTTGCCATGATCTTGAGGGAATAAAATAAAAAGAAACAAAGAGATCATATGGATCTCATGGAGAGTAATGAGCTCACATATAAAGAGTATGATGAATAAAAGTTGTTGAGAGTTGACAAACATAGTTTTGGTCATCGTTGCAATTAATAGGAAGTAATAAAGAAAGAGAGGTCTTCACATATAAATATACTATCTTGGACATCTTTTATGATTGTGAGCACTCATTAAAATATGATATGCTAAAGAGTTGACGTTGGACAAGGAAGACAACGTAATGGGTTATGTTTTCTTACATCTGAGATAAATTATATTGCCATGGATCTTCCAACATGGTTGAGCTTGCCTTCCCCCCTCATGCTAGCTAAAATCTTTGCACCAAGTAGAGATACTACTTGTGCTTCAAAATACCCTTAAACCCAATTTTGCCATGAGACTCCACCATATCTACCTATGGATTGAGTAAGATCCTTCAAGTAAGTTGTCATTAGTGCAAGCAATAAAAATTGCTCTCTAAATATGTATGACTTATTAGTGTGGGAGAAAATAAGCTTTTGTGCATCCAACTATAAAAGTGACATTCTTTCGCATTAAGATTTTGTGCATCCAACTATAAAAGTGCATGACAACCTCTGCTTCCCTCTGCGAAGGGCCTATCTTTTACTTTTATCTTCTACCTTACATAAGAGTCATGGTGATCCTCACCTTTCCTTTTTACATTTTATCTTTTGGCAAGCACAATATGTTGGAAACATCCTGGTATATATGGCTAATTGGATGTGAGTTTTCATGAACTATTATTGTTGACATTACTCTTGAGGTAAAACGTTGGGAGGCAAAACTATAAGCCCCTATCTTTCTATGTGCCCGATTAAAACTCCATACCCATAAGTATTGCATGAGTGTTAGCAATTGTGAAAGACTATATGATAGTTGAGCATGTGGACTTGCTGAAAAGCTCTTATATTGACTCTTTCCTATGTTATGATAAATTGCAATTGCTCCAATGACTGAGATTATAGTTTGTTAGTTTTAAATGGAGTTTATGATTCATACTTGAAATTGTGATTGAATTATTACTCTAGCATAAGAGATCATATGACAATAATTATATAAGCTGTTGTTCTAAGAATGATCATGATGCCCTCATGTCCTTATTTTATTTTTATCGACACCTCTATCTCTAAACATGTGGACATATTTTTCGATTTCGGCTTTCGCTTGAGGACAAGCGAGATCTAAGCTTGGGGGAGTTGATACGTCCATTTTTCATCATGCTTTTATATCGATGTTTATTACATTATGGGCTGTTATTACACATTATGTCACAATACTTATGCCTATTCTCTCTTATTTTACAAGGTTTACATAAAGAGGGGGAATGCTAGCAGCTGGGATTCAGGGCTAGAAAAGGAGCAAATATTAGAAACCTATTCTGCACATCTCCAAAAGTCCTGAAACTTCACGGGAGCACGTTTCAGAATATAAAAAAATATTGAGCGCAAGAAGTACCAGAGGGGGGCCACTCACCAGCCACGAGGGTGGGGGCGCGCCCTACCACCTTGGGCGCACCCCCTGCCTCGTGGGCCCCCCTGGTGGCCCTCCGATGCCCATCTTCTACTATATGGAGTCCTTCGTTGAGGAAAAAATCATAAGCAAGCTTTCGGGACGAGACTCCGCCGCCACGAGGCGGAACCTTGGCGGAACCAATCTAGGGCTCAGGCGGAGCTGTTCTGCCGGGGAAACTTCCCTCCGGGAGGGGGAAATCATCACCATCGTCATAACCAACGATCCTCTCATTGGGAGGGGGCCAATATCCATCAACATCTTTACCAGCACCATCTCCTCTCAAACCCTAGTTCATTTCTTGTATCCAATTCTTGTCTCTAAGTCTGGGATTGGTACCTGTGGGTTGCTAGTAGTGTTGATTACTCCTTGTAGTTGATGCTAGTTGGTTTACTTGGTGGAAGATCATATGTTCAGATCCTATATGCACATTAATACCCCTCTGATTATGAACATGAATATGCTTTGTGAGTAGTTACGTTTGTTCCTGAGGACATGTGAGAAGTCTTGCTATTAGTAGTCATGTGAATTTGGTATTCGTTTGATATTTTGATGAGATGTATGTTGTCTCTCCCCTAGTGGTGTTATGTGAATGTCGACTACATGACACTTCACCATTATTTGGGCCTAGAGGAAGGCATTGGGAAGTAATAAGTAGATGATGGGTTGCTAGAGTGACAGAAGCTTAAGCCCTAGTTTATGTGTTGCTTCGTAAGGGGCTGATTTGGATCCATACGTTTCATGCTATGGTTAGGTTTAACTTAATACTTTTGTTGTAGTTGCGGATGCTTGCAATAGAGGTTAATAATAAGTGGGATGTTTGTCCAAGTAAGGGCAGCACCCAAGCACCGGTCCACCCACATATCAGATTATCAAAGTACCGAACGCGAATCATATGAGCGTGATGAAAACTAGCTTGACGATAATTCCCATGTGTCCTCGGGAGCGCTTTCTTCTATATAAGAGTTTGTCCAAGCTTGTCATTTGCTACAAAAAGGATTGGGCCACCTTGCTGCACTTTATTTACTTGTTGCTCGTTACAAATTATCTTATCACAAAACTATCTATTACCTACAATTTCAGTGCTCGCAGAGAATACCTTGCTGAAAACCGCTTATCATTTCCTTCTGCTCCTCGTTGGGTTCGAAACTCTTACTTATCGAAATGACTACGATAGATCCCCTATACTTGTGGGCCATCAGGGACAAGTGAACCACGTTAACGTGGAAGAGGTTGAAGAGCAGCCAGATGCAGTTATAGATAAGTTTTTGGTTAAGTCATTTACTGCAATCATTCTTTTCGATACTGGTGCATCACATTCATACATTTCAAGGGGATTTGTGGATAAGTATAAATTTCCCACCAAAGTTCTTAGGACACCTATGGTAGTAATCTCACCAGGAGCAGAGTTTATGGCAAGCCAAGGATGTTTTCAGATGCCATTAACCATTGGTAGGCATGTTTTCTCCTCAGACCTAATACTTCTGGAGTCTCAAGGATTGGATGTGATACTAGGCATGGACTGGATATCGATGTATGGGGGAAACATCGATTGCGCCAGTAAGTCAATTATGCTCACCACCCCGAAGGGAAAAAGGATTAAGTATGTATCCAGGCATGCGCCAAGGAGGACCCAAGTAAATTCCCTCTCAGGAGTTGTTCAGGAGGAAGTGCCTGTATTGAAGGATTATCTAGATGTATTTCCAGAGGAACTACGAGGCATCCTGCTAGATCGAGACATTGAGTTTTTGATAGAGCTGTTGCCAGGCACTGGGCCAATATCAAAGAGACCATACCAGATGCCCGCAAATGATATGGAGGAGATTAAGAAGCAGATTAAGGAGTTATTGGAGAAAGGTACATTCGACGAAGTTTGTCACCATGGGGAGCCCCAGTGCTCTTAGTTGAGAAGAAGGATGGATTTTTGAAAATGGTTATTGATTATCGTGTGTTGAATGAAGTGATGATCAAGAACAAGTACCTGTTAACGATGATCAATGATCTGTTTGACCAGCTGCAAGGAGCTAAAGTATTCTCCAAGATCGATCTGCGATCAGGATACCACCAGTTGCAGATCCGAGAAAAGCATATACCTAATACAACTTTCACCACTAGGTACGGGCTATATGAGTACACGGTCATGTCCTTTGGATTGACTAATGCCCCTGCCTATTTCATGAGTATGATGAATAAGGTGTTCATGGAGTTCTTGGATAAGTTTGTTGTGGTGTTCATTGATGGCATTTTGCTATACTCGAAGAATGAAGAGGAACACAAGGAGCATTTGGGTTTAGTTCTTGAGAAGCTCAGGGAACATCAGTTATATGCCAAGTTTAGCAAATGCGAGTTTTGGTTGAAAGAAGTTTGATTTCTTGTACATGTTATATCAGGAGAGCGTATAGCAGTAGACCCTACCAAGGTTCAGTCAGTCACTGATTGGCTAGCACCCACCTCAGTAGGGGTGATCCACAGTTTTCTTGGACTCGTGGGATACTACTAGGGATTCATTGAGAATTTCTCCAAGATTTCGAAACCTATGACAGAGTTGTTGAAGAAGGACACTAAGTTCAAATCGACAAATGAATGTGAGGCAAGTTTTCAGGAGTTGAAGAAACGTTTGGTTACAGCCCCAGTGCTGATTTTGCCATATATACGCAAGGATTTCCAAGTGTATTGCGATGCTTCTCGCTTAGGACTTGGAGGTGTACTTATGCAAGACGGAAGAGTTGTTTCATACGCCTCATGACAGCTTTGACCGCATGAATTGAATTATGCCATGCATGATTTGGAGTTAGCAGATGTAGTTCATGCACTCAAGACCTGGAGACATTTTCTTATTGGAAACCGTTGTGATGTGTACACGGATCACAAGAGTTTGAAGTACATTTTTATGTAGAAGGAGCTGAATCTCAGACAAAGGAGATGGTTGGAGCTTATAAAGGATTATGATATGAAGCTACACTATCACTCGGGAAAGGCCAATGTCGTAGCACACGCCTTTAGCCGGAAAAGTTAGCCAATACCCTTGAAAATGGAGGATTTCTGCAGGAGTTAGTTGATGATCTCAAGAAGCTTCATTTGGAGATAGTTCCACGAGGTTTTTTTCACAGCAATGGAGGTTCAGTCAACATTATTGGAAAAGATTCAAGAAGCTCAGAAGGATGATAAGGAGATTGCTGAGATAAAGGAGAAGATGAGTGAAGTAAAAGCCAAAGGTTTTCGTGAGGATGAGCACGTCACTTTATGGTTTAAAGACCGAGTATATGCACCCAATAATGCAGAAATCAGGAAGTTAATACTATAGGAAGCTCATGACTCGCCATACTCGATTAACCCAGGAAACACCAAAATGTATTTGGATTTGAAGGAGCTTTTCTGGTGGACTGGTAAGAAGAAGGATATTGCAGAGTATGTAGCAATATGTGATGTATGTCAGAGAGTGAAGGCAGAACATCAGAAGCTAGCAGGATTACTGCAGCCTATGCCGATACCCGAATGGAAGTGGGACAAGCTTGGCATGGATTTCATCACCGGATTACCTAGGACCCGATCGGGATATGATTCCATCTGGGTAGTAGTGGATCATTTGACCAAAATGGCTCACTTTATCCCAGTGAAGACCACCTATACGAGTGTGAAGTTGGCCAAGATATATATGACCAGGATCGTATGTCTGCATGGAGTTCCAAGGACCATCGTATCGGATAGAGGGACTCAGTTTACCTCGAAGTTTTGGCATCAGCTGCACCAGACTTTGGGAACCAGGCTGGAGTTCAGTACAACCTTTCACCCGCAGACAGATGGACAGACCGAGAGAGTCAATCAGATTTTGGAGGACATGTTGAGAGCTTGTGCGCTAGAATATGGATCTAGTTGGGATGATAATTTGCTTTACGTGGATTTCTCATACAACAACAGTTATCAAGCTAGTCTGAAGATGGCCCCTTTCGAAGCCCTGTATGGAAGGAGGTGCAGGACACTGTTGATGTGGGATGAAGTTGGAGACCGTCAGTTGTTTGGACCGGATTTGATCAAAGAATCCAAAGAAAAGATTAGGTTGATTTGAGACAGACTAAAGTTAGCTCAGTCTAGGCAGAAGAGTTACACAGATTCAAAGCGCAAGGAGGTAGTCTATGAAATCAGAGACAATGCATATCTTTGTGTGTCACCTCTCCGAGGAGTTAAACGCTTTGGAGTTAAGGGAAAGTTAGCCCTGAGATTTGTAGGACCATACTGAGTTTTGGAATGTTTGGGAGAAGTTTCCAACAAGTTGGAGTTACCCGAAGGATTGTCAGGAGTTCATGATGTGTTTCGCATTTCCCAGTTGAAGAAGTGCCATGCAGAGATGGCCGATATTCCTCTGAGAGATACAGTGCCCCTGGAAGCAATACAGTTAGATAGTGATTTGACCTACGAGGAGAAACCTGTCAGGATTCTTGAGTTTGCCATCCGAGTTACCCGCAACAAGGTTATCAAGTTTTGCAAAGTTCAGTGGAGCCACCATACCGAGGATGAAGCCACCTGGAAACAAGAGGAAGACCTACGGAAAGACCACCCACACCTATTTTCTATCCAACCCGAATCTCGAGGGCGAGATTCATCTTAAGGGGGATAGGTTTGTAACATCCCAAATTTTCAATTTGGAATGTTATACATAGGTCATCATATGCATATCATATTTTATTTGCATCTCGTTTGCGATCCTAGAAATCCTAAGCAACTCAAGGACCCACGGAGAGAGTTGGGGATTTCACTATTTTCATATTTGATTTTTTTCTCAAATTTGAAAAGAGGATCACTTTTGTTTGAATATTTTTCTCTCCAAAATATTTCCAATATAAAAATAAAAGAGAGGAGATAAAAGGACTTCTCCAAAGTAAAGGAAATATTGGAGGAAAATGTTAAAATTAAATAAATAATTTATTTGGATTTTATTGTTATTTTATTTGAATTAGAAAAAAATATGCATTTTTTCAAAATTGCATTTTAGGCTAGAAAAATGTCCACTTTGTTCTAAATATTCTATTTAGACGGTGAAAATTGTTTTTGGCATTTTTAGAAAAAAATTTATATTTATTTAGGATTTTTCTTTGGTGGAATTTTTTATAAAAAAAACTCCCGGACCGAACTGGGCCGAAGCCCAGCCAGCCCACTTGTGCCACAGACTCCGCGCCGCCCGCACCGTGCCGTAGGCGGACTCCGCGAGGAGTGCGACTCGGACTCCGCCGCCGTGTCCCCTTGCCCAAGCAGCCCCCCCGAGGCCTTTATAAGCCGCCCGCCGCTGCCCCTCTCCACCTTGTCCCGCCCAGCCGCCACCAGCCCCGTCGCAGCCTGCCGCCCCGCGCCGCCTGCTGCCCGCGCACCGTCGCCCGCCGCCACCGCCGTCGCTGACCCAGCGCCGCCCCGCCTCGCCGGAAGCCGCCGCCGTTTGGATCCGCCACCACCGGTTTTTTTCCCTGTTCTCGTCGGTTTATTTTGGTAAATCCTAGATCTCGATCGGGTTTTTTAATAGATCAGTTTTCCGCCGGTTAGATCGGTTTTTCTTGGTTTAGATCTATTCCGTGAACGTTCGTTCGTTCGTTTAGTTCTTATAACGAACGAATTCGTTCGTTTGCCTCTATTAGCGGACGTTCGTCCGACAGATTTTCCTTTTTCTGTTTTATTTTCGCCAGGGACCTATCTGTGATTACTTTTATCGCAGATTAGCCCCTGATCTTCAAACCCTCGCAACTTTTCAACCATATGTCCAAATCCAGTGAAACCAACGCCAAAATATTTGTCTCGATGCCCTCTTTCCAGTTAATCAATGTGAACATGATTTTGACAATTTAAAATTTGGTTTCAAGCAGATTTGAATTCGAAGTTCTTTTGATCGTAGTTTGAGTTTCATAGCTCTGATTCGATTGATTCTTTTTTGAAAATCGAAGCTCTTCAGTTGAACTTTCCATTTGGATATGTTTATTTGAGTTTTACCCTTGCATCTATGCTTGAGTGCTTATGTATGATATTGTTTGTTTGCGATAGAATTTCCGGAGTGCGAAGCGTGCTACTACGAGTATCTAGGGTTTGCAGATCGTCAACAAGGCAAGTAACACTTTCATAATACTTCTTCATTACCCAGTTTTTATGCATTAGTTCCAATCCTCAAACATCGCATGAGTAGGATCTCTTAACATGTGGGTATTGGGAAGTAGATGATGAGGTAGAACCTATTGCCTTTTATTATCAAACCTGGGAGTTACTTCTATGTTATGCTTATATTGCTATGCTGTGCTCGCAGACGTGGATTGGTTGAGTGTATCCATGACAGATGTGAGAGTTGTTACTTAAGGGTTAACTTAAGGTGGTTACTTAAATACACATCCGAGTGGATTGGTTGCGGGCACCCGTGTGATCATCCTATGGTTTGCCACCCAGGCTCAAAGGGATCATAAGATTATTCATGCTAGAAACTTCCGTGTGCAGCCACAAGCCATTATGGGCTCTGGCATAGTTGAGTATGTTGTGTGACCTCTTTTAGTGGTAGGCTAGGACATGTAGGGGAAAGTAGGTGTAACTGTCTACCCAGAGTCAACAGTTAATGCTTCTGAAAGATTGTGTCTCAGTCATCCGTTTCTCAAACAACATGTAGTGCGAGAAATCCAATGGAGGAGATTGAGTCTTGTGAGGAAAAGTGCGCAAACCTCTGCGGAGTGTACAAACTAATCATGGTTAGCCGTGTCCTCGGTTATGATTGAAAGTGCAATCATGCCCTTAATCATATTTTGATGTTGATGACAACATGCATATTGAGACTAATCATGTTTATCGATTATTTCTCAGGATTATGTCCCAAGGGCTATGTGTGTGTGTGGATCATGACTACGGACATAAAAACATATATCACCCAAGAGCAGAGACACAAGACAAAGATAAAAAGCTTCGGCTCCTTGTTTTCGGTTTTGCTCTTGAGTGTAGGGATCCCGCACTATTAAGAGGGGATCGATGGATTTCGCGAAAGAACTTGCTCAAAACCACAAAATTCCCTCTCATACCATCTCATAAATTCTTCCTCTAACTTGTGCAAAAATGGTAGTAGGTTTCTAAGCTAAAAGGTCCAACTTTCACCGGACGTCCGAAGTCTATGGACGTCCGATCTCTCTCAACAAACCAGACATCCGACTCTCTTAAGTCGTCCGATGAGTCTTCACAGAACTGAAATTAGCGGAAGACCGGTCACACCGGATGTCCGGTCACCGGACGTCCGCTCATCTCCGGATATCGGGTGCACTCCAACAGAACTACAATTAACGGATTTCCGACAACACCGGACATCCGGGCTCCGGATGACCGGCGCCTTCCGGATGTCCGCTACTGTCGGCATTCTGGGAACGGGGGTCCCCAGACTTGCCTGCCCGCGGCCTACGGCGTGGCTCAAAGGGGGGCCAGCGCGGCCCATCTTCACCAACACAAACCCAAGACCCTCACGAGGGGCCAAGCCTCGCGGGGCGGACGACGCGGAGCTTCCTTAGGCACGGCCTCGTCAGGATGGCTCACGAGGAGGCGGAGAGATCAAGGCGGGGTACCTCACGAGGTGCCCGTGACGCAAGCCATGACGACCGGGGGTGCCAGGCGGGTGCCAGCCCGCGCAGCGTCCTCCCTTCCTCTTTGGTGCAAAGGGGGCAAGCGCAACCGTGGAGTATCGAGGCATCAGGCAAAGGTTGCCATTTCGGTGCAACGAGACCAAGACCAGGAGGACTACAAGATGGAGGTCACCGTGGAGCCCAAGACGGCGTCGTCACCAGAGCTTTGCGCAGGCGAAGACTACTTTTGTCAGGATAGTTGATACTAGCTGTCCCCCTTCAAATTAGCCCGCCATTGTTGGCTCCCTTCCCGCTCGATATTTGGGAAGAGGACCAGGGCCTCTATAAATAGGACCAGCCACCCACAGGGCAAAGGGAGAAGGCAGAGAGTAGGCAGAGGCAGGGAAAGAGAGAGAGAGAAAGGTGACTGAGCTCCTCCCAGTAGTTCATCACCCCAGCCAAGAACAGACCCTCGCGAGGCTGTTCTTCCTTGTATTGTTCATCATCATCAGCCCAAGAGGCAATCCACCACACCACACACTGGAGTAGGGTATTACACCACAACGGTGGCCCGAACCAGTATAAACCCAGTGTCTCTTGCGTTGTTCTTTCCTTAGTTCAGATCCTAGCAAGGCGGAGGGGTGCAGGTAGGTAGGAGGCGAAATCTCCACGCGCACCCCAGTGTTCAAACCTCAAGGGTCCGCCGGAACCTGAAATCCGACATTTGGCGCGCCAGGTAGGCGTGCGCCGGGATTCGTCTTCCACCACCCCGTTCTCCTCCGACCATCACGCCCATGTCTGACGCTCGTCGGGCCCGCGCCGAGCGCTGGGCCGCGCTCGCTTCCCGCGTCGCCCAGACGGCCCCTGTCGGCGGGCGACCTCGCCGTTCCCCGTCACCTGCCGTCAACGCCGCCACCGGCCCGGCGGGGGACGAGCATCAAGTGTCGTCCCAGCATCGTCCGTGCGGCAAGACGGCCGCACCGCAACTCCCTCGCTCACCCCAGCTGGTTCTTCGTCCCACGCGCTCCGCGCGCCCATGGAGGCACGGGCTGCACTCATCGCGGTGAACGAGCTCCTGCGCTACCGTCCCGTCGATGACGTCTACGAAGAATGGCTCGACCGCATCGCCGAGCTTGTCCGCGCCGTAGGGGGCTCTCCTGCGCCGTCCGTTCCGCTGCACCGCACCCCGCCCCGCGCGGGCAGTGAAGCTCTGGCGGCGCCTCGGCCGCCTCCTCCTCAGGAAGGCGCCATGTCTCCAAGGCGCGTGGCCCCTGGGCAGAACCCGCTCCGTTAGGCGCCAGCGCAGCAAGAGCAGAGCTGTCAAGAAGTGCCTCGCCCACAAGAAGCTGCCCGGGCGCTCCCTGCTCCAGCACGTCGCGACCATGCTCCTGCTCCCGCGCGTCAAGACCCCACACTGCTCCCAGCTGCAGCGTGTGGGGACATGCAAGACCAAGTTCCCCATCATCCAAGGCCTCCCGTGGCCACAGCAGGCTGCCGCGCCTTCACCGCCGAGCTACGCAACGTCGCGTGGCCCGGCAAGTTCAAGCCAGACCTACCTCCTCGCTATGACGGCACGGCTGACCCTGCGGAGTTCCTCCAGCTCTACGAGCTGGGCATCGAAGCTGCCAACGGAGACAAGAAGGTCATGGCGAACTGGTTCCCCATGGCACTCAAGGATGGGGCCCGGACCTGGCTCCTGAACCTGGCTCCAGGAACAATCTCCTCCTGGGACGAGATGCGCACCCGCTTCATCGCAAACTTCCAAGGCACTCGCGACCGGCCACCCGCCGTGAGCGACATGCGCCGCATCAAGCAACAGCCCGGGGAGACCCTGCAGAAGTACATCCAGCGCTTCAACAACGCGCGCCTTAAGATTCCCAAGGTGACCGAGGAGGCCATCATCTCGGCCTTCTCCGACGGCGTGCGCGACGTCAAGATGAAGGAGGAGCTGGCAATGCATGAAGACCTGTGCACTTCCCTGGAGCTGTTCAACCTAGCAACCAAGTGCGCCAGGGCCGAGGAAGGGCGTCTCTCCCTCCTCGAGCTGCCTGCCGCAGACCCAGAAGAGAAGAAGCCCAAGGCCAAGGACGTGAAGCGCAAGGGGGCTGCCATGCTCGCGGCAGAACCGGACACCAAGCGGGGCAGAGATCAGCCCGAACCTTCCAAGGGCAGCCGGTACTGTGTGTACCATGACCTCCACACCCACAACACCAACGAATGTCAAGAGCTCCGAGCCGTGCGAGAAGGAAGGATCGGCCGTCGCCCTGACCGCAGTGACCGGGGCTACGGCCGAGGAGGAGGAAGGAACGCAGGACGCTGGGAAGACCGTGGCCCGCGCCAAGGGTGGCACGATCAACCTCGCGAGGATCGCTGGCAAGACCCGCCTCGCGAGGGAGGCTGGAGAGATCAGCCTCGCGAGGGAGACTAGAGGGATCAGCCTCACGAGGATCGCCCGCAAGGCAACGCAGGCCTCCCACCGCTGCCGCCGCAGCTAAGGAGAAACGAGGACCGCCACCAGGACGAGGGGGCTAGGGGCTTCCAGGAGCCCCGCGCGATCGCCTGCATCCTGGGCGGGGCGCAAGCCCCATCCTCTCAGCGCATCTTCAAGCAGTTCGCCCGTGAAGTGAACGCAGTCCTTCCCAGGCTCAAAGCCACGCGCCCTCTCAGGTGGTCGGCGTGCGCCATCACGTTCAGCTCAGCAGATCAGCTCAAGTGTGCGGCTATACCCGGAGTTCTCCCGATGCTTTGTTCCCCAATCATCAGCAACGTGGTGGTCACCAAGACCCTCATCGATGGCGGTGCAGGGCTCAACGTCCTATCCGTGGAAACATTCAACAACCTCCAAGCGCCCTACAGCCAGCTTCAGCCAACCAAGCCTTTCTCCGGTATCACCGACGGCTCCACGGTCCTGATTGGGCAGGTCCGCCTCCCTGTCACCTTCGGGGCATGCGACAACTACCGCACTGAGCTCATCGACTTCGACGTCGCTCACATTCGCCTGCCGTACAACGCCATCCTTGGGTACCCAGCGCTGGCCAAGTTCATGGCCGTAACTCACCCCGGCTACAACATCCTCAAGATGCCAGGAAGCGGCGGAGTCATCATGGTGCCATGTGAAGAAAAGGACGCGGTGTGTTCCCTGGAACGAGCCTTTCAGGCTGCGTCACTGGAAGACCCAGATCGTGGAAGCAGGAGGCCTCCCGAGACCGCCCCTAAGAAGAAGAAGACATCGTCCGGCCCGACCACTCAGGAGGCAGGCCCCTCTGGGCCTGCGCTTGCCCAGGGGGAACCTCCTTCCATCGCATAGGAAAGCGCGCCCGGCTCCCTCCTCAGGCAGGGCTCGGGGGCTCTCCCCTGGAGGGCCACCGACCTAGCCAGGGTCACGACGGAGGCGCTTGGGCACCACCTGGAGGCGTGTTTTGAAGCATGTTTCCCTCAATAAGGAGCAAGGCAAGGAGACCCAGACCCCCAGGAGTTCGTCAGCAAGGCCATTCAGGAGCTACAAGAGTCAAGAGTCATGAAGGGCGGCCACCGCCTACCCGCAGTGGCTCCCCATCCACGCGACGATGGTGGGTTGCGCGTCTGCGTCGACATACCAGTGCTCAACCGAGTCGCCTCTCTGGAGCGCCTCTGGCCCTCGCGAGTGGGGCGCTGCGGAGGCCCGCCCCACAGCTACGTTCGCATGCCTTACGGCTTGCCGAACGCGGCTGACACGTACCAGCGCCTCATGAGGGGCATCACGGGGGCACGAGAGGCCAGGCGTTCCGCAGCCCTGGCAGGGATGGAGATGGCTCGTGAGGAGCCGCCAGCGCCTCCGGAGCCTCCCGAGGCCCTGGGCCTGGGGGCTCGTGAGGATCGGCTCCCGCAGCCCACCGAGCCTACTACATCAATGCTCCTTCGTCTTCAACATCGTCAGGTGACATCTTTCGAGTTTTATTTCCAGCTGGGAGCGCCCCCCAGGGCTGCATTATTCCCAGGCCGCGTGGGTCCGTCCCTGCGGTGTGTATCCCTTTTTATTCCATGTTAGCTTACCTTGTTGGGGGCGCCCCTCGGGCTGCATGACCCCCAAGCCGCTCGGGCCTGACCCAGTGATGTCCACATCCCCAGCATCTATTTGAACGAATCCACTCCTTCGCGGCTAATGTGTTTTACCTAGTTGCTTGCTCAGCTGATGCCAACTAACGGAGCTGCTGCCAAATGGCACGCATGGGTCCGTCCCTGCAACACCGACAAACCTGGATGGCTGAGCTCTGGCCGCGGCAGCCCCGCATAGCGTCACCTCGTCAAGCCTTCAGTGCCTCACTACCCCTCGGAAGCAACCAACGGCTGACTGTCAATTGTCATGGCAACCCCTTGTTTTTTCTATGATGGACCTGTAGGACCTCCTGAAGGAGCTGCGTCAGGCGAGGCCCTTGCGGTGTCTCCTTCGCTCTCGTCCGCGTGAACCGCTTGCACGTTAAAGGGGGGTGCCTGAGCATCGCGACTTAGGGCTCCTACTGGCTCTCCAGCCCTCACCCTCTGGCCTTGACCACGGCATCGCGACTTGGCATACCAGCGACGGCTGAGACTCGCTCGAGGGCCGGGACCCAAGGACATAGAGCAGAAAGGGGAGCAAAGGCGAGAGAGGAGAGACACGCGAGGACCCCACCGAGCAACCTCGCGCCTGCCGATGCACGGACCTGGCGACACACTAGAGAGCGGCCCCTGATCCTCGAGATAAGTCATCACCCGGAAGCGCAAGCTTCCGCGGCACCATCCCCGCACCTAATGCTACCCCGTGTTAGCAACGCCGCTCTCCTTTCTCACCAAACAACGGCTGATGGGTGCCAAAGGGGACCTCCTGAGCATCGCGACTCAGGGGCTCTTATCGGACTCCGGGTCGCTCACCTCCTGGCCTTGACCACGACATCGCGACCTGGCATACCAGCGACGGTTGAAGCCGCCTTGGGACTGGGACCTGTCGGCGCAGAGCACCAAGCCCTCGTGAGGTTCGAAAGGGAGGACTGAGCTACGACAAGGGTTATATTGACAAAACAGGATCACAGGCACCTTACAAGCCCCCACAGGGCGCGTTCTTGATTCCTCGCAGGGAATAGATCCTAGAGGGACACAAACTACGTGCGACCCTGCAAAAGACGCCATCATCAACAGTGGGCCGTCAAGCACCGACGCCAACCCCATCCAGATCAGATACGGCGGCGGCCTGACGAGCCCGCCCTGCTCCAGGAGTGGCGCCGACTCGGGGGCTCGTAGCTGTCATCGCTCGTCTCCGGAGTCACGAAGAGCTCGCTGGAGTCGCTGGAGCCTCCGACGCCTCCACCGCCTGAGGAGCCGCCAAGGGAGCGAATGGCGGGCCCAGTCCTCATTGCGGCAGGGTCCTGGCCACCTTCCCTGGGGCAGCACTCCAGCTGGCGCCCGCTCGCATCGAAGACCTTGAAGAGCATCACCGAAGCACCATCGTAATCCAAGTGGACCGCGAAGACGCCCCTTACCCTTCAAACCCGAGCGATCTCTCTCCAGCCCCGAGTCATGAAGACCTCGCCCGGGGCGACGACCGCGACCTCTGCCTCGGTCGCGAGGGTGCTATAGCCGGCATGCTACAGCCAGAGCTCCAGGGGCTCCCCCTGCGGGATGATGGAGGCAAAGAAGGGAGGAAGGCGGATCCAAGACTGAAGAGGAATGGCGACGTGAAGCACGAACTCTCGGGAGGAGCCCTCGGTGTGGACCCCAGGGGGGACGACCCACACCTTCGTGACCCGTCGGCGTCGACGGCGGCGCCGCCCATGGCGGTCAGCATCAGCTCCTTCGGGGCCCTCGACGTGGGAGTATAATGGCAGCGGGAACCCCGACGGCACCCACTCGCACCAAGGCCTCCTGAAGGGCCCCTTCGTCCGGGCCATGGGGGACGAGCCGTTTCTTCGGCGGGAGTGGGTCTGGCTCCTCTCGGGGAGCTTTTCCCTTCTCTGCCGTCGAGAACCGGCGGATCGGAGCCATCGCAGCAAGACGGAGCAAGGATCGGGAAGAAGGAGAAGCAAGGAGGGATGGACTGGAAGGGCGCGCGCTGTTCCGTACTTATGGCCGGCGAAGGCCAACCGCCTACCTCTACGATTGTAGGTAATCATGACCCACTTTGCATGCAGGGACTTGTCCAATCCGTGCAGTTGCCGAGGCGCCATGGGGAAGTGGAGACGCCCACGTCCAACCAACCGCCACGCGGCGCCCAAGGCCGCAGGCTGTTAGGGCCCGTGGCGCTTCGCCCTTGCCCTTTCGCCTCCCTGCACGGCCAAGTCCGGGCGCGCCTTGGGCCCGGGGGCTACTGTCGGCGTTCTGGGAACGGGGGTCCCCAGACTTGCCTGCCTGCGGCCTGTGGCGTGGCTCAAAGGGGGGCCCAGCGCGGCCCATCTTCACCAACACAAACCCAAGACCCTCGCGAGGGGCCAAGCCTCGTGGGGCGGACGACGTGGAGCTTCCTCAAGCGCGGCCTCATCAGGCTGGCTCACGAGGAGGCGGAGAGATCAAGGCGGGGTACCTCACGAGGTGCCCGTGACGCAAGCCATGACGACCGGGGGTGCCAGGCGGGTGCTAGCCTGCGCAGTGTCCTCCCTTCCTCTTTGGTGCAAAGGGGGCAAGCGCAGCCGCAGACTATCGAGGCATCAGGCAAAGGTTGCCATTTCGGTGCAACGAGACCAAGACCAAAAGGACTACGAGACGGAGGTCACCGTGGAGCCCAAGACGGCGTCATCACTAGAGCTTTGTGCAGGCGAAGACTACTTTTGTCAGGATAGTTGATACTAGCTGTCCCCCTTCAAATTAGCCCGCCATTGTTGGCTCCCTTCCCGCTCGATATTTGGGAAAAGGACCAGGGCCTCTATAAATAGGACCAGCCACCCACAGGGCAAAGGGAGAAGGCAGAGAGTAGGCAGAGGCAGGGAAAGAGAGAGAGAGAGAAAGGTTACTGAGCTCCTCCCAGTAGTTCATCACCCCAGCCAAGAACTGACCCTCGCGAGGCTGTTCTTCCTTGTATTGTTCATCATCATCAGCCCAAGAGGCAATCCACCACACCACACACTGGAGTAGGGTATTACACAACAATGGTGGCCCGAACCAGTATAAACCCAGTGTCTCTTGCGTTGTTCTTTCCTTAGTTCAGATCCTAGCAAGGCGGAGGGGTGCAGGTAGGTAGGAGGCGAAATCTCCGCGCGCACCCCAGTGTTCAAACCTCAAGGGTCTGCCGGAACCCGAAATCCGACAACTACCTGTGCTGTTTTCGCGGTCAGATTTATACTCCAGCGAGCGGATGACCGGCTGCCCGGCCGGACATCCAGTCCGATCTGTGTCACCAGTCGTCCGGTACCCACCAGACGTCCGGCAGCTCCTGTGCCTTAAGTGGCCAAACGGCTAGCTCTTCACTACCACTATATATAGCCTTTCTTCCCTCTCGGGATAGGGTTGACCACTCACTTTGAACAAACCCTAGAACACATTACACTCTCTCTCTCTCACTCCTCCACACCAAATCTTAGATCCCCAAGGGATTTGAGAGCATTTGAGAGAAGTTGTCCGACCAAGTGATAGATCTAGTCCTTCCCCTTCTTTGCACCAAAGGAATTTGTGACTTGAGCAAGTCTTGACCTTTTCCCATCGTTCTTGTTACTCTTGGAGGTTGGAGACTCCTAGGCGGTAGGAGTCTTTCGGAGAGGAATCAACCTTTGTGATTACCCCGTAAAAGTTTGTGAGGGTTTGGAGACCACCCCAAGTTCTACCACTAGTGGTTGAGAAACGCCTTCGTGGTGTTGTCTCAAAGAGAGAATAGGGTGAGCCTTCGTGGTGTTGTTGTGCCTTCGTGGTAACACCCACCATTCTAAATGGTGACGTAGCTTCCCTACAAGGAAGTGAACATCGGCTTACATCCTCGTCTCTCGGAGTTGCGGTTATCCCTAACCTTAACTCTCTGCTTGTGGTTACTTGTCTCATCTGCACTTACCTAAATCATATTGTGTTAGCCTACTCATCTACTTGTATTACTTGATTATCTTGTTTAGCTCTTAGCATCACACTTGCAATTGTTAGGCTCACTTTCATATTCTGCACTATTGCCTAAAATTGCCAAGTAACATTTAAAATTTGTATTTGTACCTATTCACCCCCCTCTAGGCCCATCTCGATCCTTTCAATTGGTATCAGAGCCTCGTGCTCTATTCTTGTGGCTTAACCGCCCTAGAGCGAGATGAACCCCGATGGGACTCCCCTTGTTGTAGATCTGAGGGATAAAGGTGAGGCTTCTTCTAAAGTCAAGACCTTTACTTCTGAGGATCTAGAACGGGCCCTTGCTAAGCAAAAGGAGGAGCATGATGCTTCTGTAGAGGCCTTGGTCCAAATGAGGATAGCCACATTGTCCACGGTGCTTGCACCACTTTCGGGTGGTGCGGCTTCGAGACCAACTGTGCCTACTCCGTCACTTGGTCAACAACCTCCTAGCAATGAACACTCTAGTGTTCCTTGGCTTTATGCAAGACCCCAAGTTGAGAAACCAAAATATAACTCTCAAGGCAAACCTCCTTTACTTGACTCCACTTTCGATTTTGCTTTGTGGAGAGTTGCTATGCAGGACCATCTTCGATTTGGAAACGATGAGATGCTAGAGATCTTGGAGTATGGTTACCATGTGGTTGATCCAAAGAATCCTACACCAAGAGAAATTTATGACAAGAATCTCAATGACACGCAATCATGTGTATAAGGAGAGGTATGGTTGAAAAGCAAAGGAGACCTTTCATACACATCACAAGTGCCAAGGAATTATGGGAAAGTATTATAAGATCCAGGACCGGTACCTCCACCCTTCGGAGTGCACAATATGAAATTGCCAAGGGGCAATTGCAAAACTTTTGTATGGAGAAAGGTGAAACTCCAAATCAACTCCTTGAGCGTCTCATGACTCTCACCGCTGATATTGAGTCATGTGAGTGTGACAAGACATAGGATGGATTTAACATGACTAAGCGATTCCTTGTGGACAAGTTGCTCCATGCTCTTGCTCCATATCACCATCAGATGGTATGGGACACAAGACAACACCATGCCTTCAAGGAAATGACTACAGATGACATCATATCCACTTTCCAACTATTTGTAGAGTCAAAGGCAAATGCTACAAAACATCTTGCCATGCATGGTACCCCATCATCGAAGATCAATCTTGCATTGAAGGCCAAGCATGTATGTGAAGATGAGCAAAGTGAAGAAGAAGAAGATGATGATGATGAAGAAGATGGTGATGAGGTTGAATCCGATGAGGGCCCTTCATATGAAGACATGGCTCTCTTTGTCAAGAAGTTTAGCGCGGGAAAATTCAAGGGAAGGTTTCAAAAGAAGAAAGTAAGAAAATGCTACAATTGTGAAGAAACCAACCACTTCTCCAACGAGTGACCTTATGAGAAGATAGAAGATAAACCAAGGTTTCCCAAGACCTTTCCCAAGAAGAAGTTGCCAAATCCTTTGAACTCCAAGCTCAAGAAGAGAGATGGGAAAGCAATGGTTGCTCAAGAAGAATCCGATCCGGATGATGTTAGTGGTGTTGCCGGAGTTGCTCAAGATTCTCAAAACACATTGAGGCTAGTCAACAAGAGTGGTGAAGTTGTCACCTACAACTACATGAAGTATTACAAGGGCAATGCTCACAAGTGTCTCATGGCGAAGGCCGTTGTAGAAGATGGAGAGGACCAACACTCTCCTGACAAGGTCAAGGTAACCCCACGATCAAACCCTCCTCTTTTCACTCCTCCTACTCCTAGTGATGAGTATCTTGATGCGGAGGATAGGTATGAGGATGATGATATAAATGATCCTATGCTTGCTAAACTAAATAATTTCATGTGCTCTCTTAAAGGAAAGAAGCTCACTATGTTTCTTATGCTTATGGAGATGGTGAGTAAGCACACCATTTCCATTAAGGAACTCGAAACCCTCATCACCAAGGAAAAGGAAAAATATGAAATCCTTGAGCGGAAAGTCCAATATGAGGAAGCATGCAATGATGAACTATGCTTAAAAATTGGTGCAAACATTGATGTTCATACTAGAGATCTCGCCTCCTTGAAAAAGGCTATCGACTCTTGCGAAGAGGTGATGAATGATAAAAGTAAGCTTGTAAAGTCTAATGCTTCTCTCTCTAAGGATTGTGAGCTCCTATCCGTGTCCCTCAAGACCAAGGAAGAAGAGCTCACCCTTCTTACAAAGAGTTTTGAGACACTCAAGCTTACTTATCTTGAAACTCTAGGCAAGGCTTACTCTTCTCCTATTATCAATGTTGATTCTTGTACTACTAACTCTAGTAGTGATCTAGCATCTATTCTTGAGGAGAATCGCTTTCTCAAAGCTCAAATCGAGAAAGGGCTCATGACATGTGCTCAAGGTCAAAAGAACCTTAATGAGGTGTTGAGCCAACACAATGAAGTGTTTGCCAAAGAAGGACACGGGTTTGACCCAAGCACAAGCAAGAAGAAGACATCCTCTCAAAAGTGCACCACCCCTCTAGAAGAAACTTTTGTACGAGAAGGGCACAAGGAGAAAGGTAAGGTTGTTTGTGGGAAGGCCACAAGGGGCATGCCCACTGTCATCAAGCCAAAAGAGTTCATGCCTCCATCCTATGTTCTTCGTAAGACTAAGAATGGAGAAGTTTGTGCAAAGTTTGTTGGTCCTCGAAATGCATTTCGGTTTTATGCTATTTGGGTCCCTAAGACCCTTGTGACTAACTTGAGAGGTCCCATTGCAAAATGGGTGCCTCTAACCAAGTAATAATTGTGTGTAGGTTGCCTTCTCCGGTGGAGTAAAATGGGTGATTGATAGTGGGTGTACCAATCATATGACCGGAGATAGCAAGTTGCTCTACGATTTCATGGAAGCTATTCAACCATTTGTGATCATTATGTTTGGTGGAGGATCAAAAGGATAGGTACTCGGTTTGGGTAAGGTGGCTATCACAAATGACATGTCTCTTGCAAATGTCATGCTTGTCCAATCCCTTAAATACCATTTGCTTTCTGTTCACCAATTGCCCTCTGTTGGTTACGATACACTATTTGGACTAACGGATGTGAAAGTCTTTAAGAGAGATACTCTCGAAGTGGCCTTTGTTGGAGAGTTGGATGGCAACCTTTACACGGTTGATTTCTCGAAAGAGAGCACATTCCATGCAACTTGTCTAGTGGCCAAGGTCGACAAGGGGTGGCTATGGCATCGCCGGCTAGCCCATGTCGGCATGAGAAATCTTCAAAATCTCTTAAAGGGAAATCACATCCTTGGACTAACAAATGTCTCTTTTGAGAAAGATCGTGTGTGTAGTGCATGCATAGCCGGGAAACAACATCAATCAAAGCACCCACCCAAGAATATTGTGTCTACTTCAAGGCCTTTGGAGCTCCTTCATGTGGATCTGTTTGGGCCTCCTTCATGGGATAGTCTTGGTGGGAAAAAGTATGAACTTGTCATTGTGGATGATTACTCAAGATACACATGGGTGTTTTTCCTCAAGTCCAAAGACGAGACGAAGATCACCTTCATTGATTTTGCCAAGCAAGCACAACGCAAGTTTGACAAAGAAATCATGGCAATAAGAAGTGATAATGGTTCTGAGTTCAAGAATTACACCTTGGTAGGATTTCTTAGTGATGAAGGGATTGAGCATCAATATTCAGCTCCATACACTCCCCAACAAAATGGTGTTGCAGAAAGGAAGAACCGCACCCTTGTGGAGATGGCAAGGTCCATGTTGATGAATACAAGTCGCCACATAGTTTTTGGGCCGAGGCCGTCAACATTGCATGTCATGCTTCAAACCGGCTCTTCCTCCGCACGATATTGGAAAAGACTCCATATGAGCTCCTGACCGGGAACAAGCCAAATGTCAAGTACTTTCGTGTATTTGGGTGTAAATGCTTCATCCTCAACAAAAGAGAGCGGTTAGGAAAATTTCAATCTAAAACCATTGAGGGCATATTTGTTGGTTATGGATCAAACTCTCACGCCTATAGAGTCTACAACAAATCCAATGGATGTGTTGTAGAAACTTGTGACGTGGTGTTTGATGAATTTAATGGCTCCCATGGGGAGAAAGTTGATCTAAGTGATGTAGGTGAAGAAGATTCTTCTCAAGATATCTTGACGATGGGTGTTGGTGCACTTCTTCCAATGGAACAAGACCCTCATGATGATGAAGAAGAAGATGAAGGCCTCACACACCATCAAACTACTTCCACACCCATACCACCACAAGCACCTATTACTAAATCAATGCCCTTAGTCCAAGTACAAGATGATGATCAAGTTCCTCTTCATGATAATCATCAAGAACAAGATCATTCTCAAGGGAAAGAACAAGAAAGTGCAATCATTGACAATGAACCTCAACAAATGCAAGAAGAAGAAGAAGATTTTCCACCACACATTAATGATCCATATGTTGAGGACGTGGATGATGGACATGAAGTTGAACCTCGCGAAACCTTAACCTCCATCATGCCTCGAGTGGCCGGTCGTGTTGATGTTGATAAAATCCTCACCAGCATATCAGAAGGTAGAGTCACTCGTAAACAATTGACAAACTTTTGTGCTCACTTCTCTTTTGTGTCTAGTGTTGAGCCTCTCAAGGTACAAGATGCATTGATAGACAACGATTGGCTTATTGCTATGCAAGAAGAGTTGAATAGTTTTGAGCGCAATCAAGTGTGGTCATTAGTCAAGAGGCCAACTACGGAACACAACATCATTGGAAAAAAGTGGATTTTCAAGAACAAGCAAGATGAGAATGGCGTAATCATCTGCAACAAGGCAAGGTTAGTGGCACAAGGGTACTCACAAGTTGAAGGTTTGGACTTTGGTGAGACCTTTGCCCCCGTTGCCCGTCTTGAATCCATTTGCATCTTACTTTCTTATGCTGCTTTCAATGGCTTTACATTACATCAAATGGATGTGAAGAGTGCTTTCCTTAACGGTCCTCTACAAGAAGAAGTATATGTATCACAACCACTTGGGTTCGTTGACCCCGATCACAAAGACTATGTGTATAAACTTCATAAGGCTTTGTATGGCCTCAAACAAGCACCTCATGCTTGGTATGATCATCTTAAGAAGTTTCTACTCGATGATGGTTTTCTGAGAGGGGTGATCGATCCCACTCTTTTTACTAAGAGGGACAAAGGTGATTTGATCTTATGCCAAATCTATGTAGATGATATCATTTTTGGTTCTCCTAATATTCATTTATGCAAGAAGTTTGCGGCATCAATGACCAAGAATTTTGAAATGTCACTCAATGCGGATTTGAAGTTCTTCCTCGGTTTTCAAATTCAACAATTTCAAGAAGGGATTTTCTTTTCTCAAGCCAAATACCTCAAGGATATCCTAGCAAAATTTGGCATGTCTGATGCTAGCCCATGTAAGACCCCCATGCCAACCAAAACTGTACTCACTGAAGACTCAAACAGTATCCCCTTCGACCCATCTAAATACCGCTCTATGATTGGTTCATTGCTTTATCTTTGTGCATCTAGACCAGACATCATGTTTAGTGTATGCATGTGTGCTAGATTTCAAGCTTCCCCTAGGGAAACCCATCATAAGGCGGTTAAGCACATTCTTATATACCTTGTTCACACCCCAAAGTTGGGTCTATGGTACCCCAAGGATGCTAAGTTTGATCTCATTGGGTACACAGATGCGGATTGGGCTGGAGACAAAGTGGATCGTAAATCCACCTCCGGTGCATGTCAATTTCTTGGACGCTCCTTGGTAAGTTGGTCCTCGAAGAAGCAAAATTGTGTTGCCCTCTCCACTGCCGAAGCTGAATATATTGCAACCGCCAGTTGTGCAACTCAATTACTATGGATGAGGCAAACTTTGAAGGATTATGGTATCACCTATAGACATGTGCCTCTTCTATGTGATAATGAAAGTGCCATTAATATTGCTGAGAACCCCAAAGATCATACCCTCACCAAGCACATTGACATTAGGTACCACTTCCTGAGAGATCATGTGGAGAAGGGTGATATTGACATTGCTCATGTTGGCACAGATATGCAACTTGTAGATATTTTCACCAAGCCATTGGATGAGGCAAGATTTTGCCAACTTAGGCGTGAACTTGGTATCTTGGAGCTTGACAACATTATGTGAAAACTAGTACTCATGCATGCATTGTCATAATGTCCTGTCTCTATGTAGGCATATATTTAGGGGGAGACACTCAACTCATGCGTTCTCTCACCCTATGAAATGCATATAAAGAACAAACACTCTCAAAGCTACCATGTTACTCTAACTATGGTGCTTTCAATGATGGCGTAGTGATTACGGACCCAAAGTTCAAATCTTTGCAGTGTCATGTCACGTATACTCATACATGGTGGCATCAGCCACCGCCTTGTCATTAGAACCATATGTGAGCAGTATGTGTGTTTATTATTGTTAGTTTAGGAAACTCATTGCTTCATCTAGGGTGTCCTTGCATCCTACTACATATTTCACTCATCATCTCTCCATCATTGTCATTAGCACCAACTATGGCACCCTAGTCTTCCTCGAAAAGACATTAAATAAAAAAATTCCACCGGACGTCCGTCAAATCCTTTCTGGTGCTCTTATACCGGTCGTCCGATCTGTATCGGTCATCCGTAAAAATTTCTCTGGTGCCCTATTGCCAGTCGTCCGCTGTAACCGGACTTCCATTAATTACTGCTCTGTCTAAACGCGTCGGACGTCCGTTTTTGCTGGTCGTCTGCTACTTCTCGTATCAGGGTGCCCTCTCAGGTCCCGGACATCCGGTTCACACCGGATGTCCGGTACGGTTCTCGCCCGCCTATATATACTGGGGCATGCGGTCCGGTCAACTCTAAACCTAACTCCTCTCGCCGCCGCCGCCGCACTCTCTCCTTGCTGCATTCATGGGCTGGGCCCCTCGCCGCCGGGACCCCGTTCGGCCCTTCTGGCCTTCGTCGCGCCTCCGACCGCCCTTCTCTCGACCCGACCGGTTTTGGGGGAAACCTCTTCTCCGTCGCATCTTCTCCTCGATCTCCCGAGGTAGCAACTGCTATTTTCCTTCCCCCCATTTCTCTAACCTTCTTGATCTATGGCGATTGTTAAGATTTGGAGTCTCCTCCTTCCCTAGGTAGCAATGCCACGGACAAAGCGCTCTGCTCGCAAGCAGGTCACCGCTGGAGGCTCTCGTCCGTCTCGTCGTGGTGGGTCCGATGATTCACAGGAGCGCGCTCTTCCTCGGAAGCGTGCCGCTCACCCTCGCAGCTCCACTAGCGCCTCTTCGACGGAAGAATCCGACTACGAGGATGAATTGGAAGAAATTGAGGAACCCACTTATGTTGCTGTTCGCACCACTGCACCCAAGCCTGGAACTCGTCGGCCCACATTCAAGCCTCCTCCTCCTCCGGTTCAACCTCCAGGTGCTGCCCATTACATCTCTCTTGAACCTCCACTCCCTCACGGCCGCATCATTAAACGGTTCAATGAGGTTCCCATCGCTTCTTACCTTAAGCTTCATCATGATGTAAATCAATTCACTGGCCGAGGAGGAGGAAGAGGTGGCGGACGATGGGAAGACCGTGGCCCTCGCCAAGGGTGGCGTGACCGACCTCGCGAGGATCGCTGGCAGGACCAGCCTCGCGAGGGAGGCTGGAGAGATCAGCCTCGTGAGGATCGCCCGCACGGCAACATAGGCCTTCCTCCTCTGCCGCCACTGCCAAGGAGGAACGAAGGCCAACATCAAGACGAGGGGCCTGAGGGCTCCCAGGAGCCGTGCGCAATCGCTTGCATCTTGGGTGGAGCGCAGGCCCCAGCCTCACATCGCATCTTCAAACAGTTTGCTCGCAAGGTGAATGCAATCCTCCCCAAGCTTGAGGCCGCGCGCCCTCTCAGGTGGTCTGCGTGCGCCATCACGTTCAGCTCAGCGGATCAGCTCAAGTGCGCGGCAACGGCCGGAGTCCTCCTGATGCTTTGCTCCCCGGTCATCAGCAATGTGCAGGTGACCAGGACCCTCATTAACGGCGGAGCAGGACTCAACGTCCTGTCCGTCGAGACGTTCGACAATCTCCAAGTGCCGTACGATCAGCTTCAGCCAACCAAGCCATTCTCAGGAGTCAGTGATGGTTCCACTGTTCCAATAGGGCAGGTTCGCCTTCCAGTCACCTTCGGGCAGCGCAACAACTACCGCACCGAGCTCATCGACTTTGACGTCGCCCACATCCGTCTGCCATACAACGCCATCCTCGGGTACCCAGCCCTGGCCAAGTTCATGGCAGTGACTCACCATGGATACAATGTCCTCAAGATGCCAGGAAGCGGTGGAGTCATCACCGTACCCTGTGAAGAAAGGGACGCAGTGTGTTCACTTGAGCGCACGTTCCAAGACACAACAATCAAATACCCGGACCACAGGAACGGAAGACTTCCTAAGGCGACCCTTAAGAAGAATAAGGTTTCACCTGGCCCAAGCCACAAGGTGGCAGGCGCCTCCGGAGGTGTTGCGTCAGGATCTACACCCAATCAGGGAGCACCACCCTCTCTCGCATAAGAAGGCGCGCCCAGCGCCCTCCTCAGGCAGGGCTCGGGGTCTCTTTCTTGGAGAGCCACCGACTTTGCCAAGGTCGCGAGGGAGGCGCTCGGGCACCACTTGGAGGGGTGCTTCCAGGCACGTTTCCTTCAGGAAGGTACAAGGCAAGGAAGACCAAACCCATAGGAGTCCATCGCAAGAAACACCCAGGAGCTACAGGAGTCGAGAGCCATGCGCGGCAGCCACCGCTTGCCCACCGTGGCCCCACATCTAGGCGAGGATGGTGGGCTATGCATCTGCATCAACGTGCCAGGGCTCAACCGAGCCGCGTCTCAGGAGTGCCTCCGGCCTTCGCGCGTGGGGCGTTGCGAGGGTCCACCTCACAGCTACGTTCGCATGCCTTTCGGCCTGCCGAACGTGGTCGCCGCTCATCAGCGCCTGCTGAGGAGCATTCTGGAGGCTCAGGAGATCAGGCATTGCGCGGTCCTGGCAGAGATGGAGATGGCCCTCGGAGACCCACCTGTGCCCCCGGAGCCTCCCGAGGCTCCTGGGCCTGGGGGCTCGTGAGAGTCGACGTCTTCATCGCGCATCGCCCACTTCTTCAACATCACTTCATCTTCAACGGCACTAGGTGACATCTTTCTAAGTTCCATTTTTAGCTGGGAGCGCCCACAGGGCCGCATCATTCCCAGGTCGCTTGGGTCCATCCCTGCGGCATGTATACGTTTTGCTTATGCTCTTTACTTACCTTGATGGGGGCGCCCCTCGGGCTGCATCATCCCCGAGCCGCTCGGTCCTGGCCCAGCGGCGTTTGCTTTTCCCGCGTCTACTTAAAATGAATTTGCTCTTTCGCGCTTAATCGTCACCTGCTGCTTATCGCGGACTTCTCCGCTTTCATGCAAAGCGCTTGCACGTTAAAAGGGGGGTACCTGAGCATCGTGACTCATGGGCTCCTACTGGCTCTCCAGCCCTCACCCCCTGGCCTTGACCCACGGCATCGCGACCTGTCATACCAGCGGCGGCTGAGCTCGCTCGAGGGCCGGGACCTGAGGACGTAGAGCATTTGCATTCTAACCACCCTATAGGAACACACCATTGATAAAGGCCCAGAGCCAGGCGCAACCCGCCTCGAGGTAGGGCCTCGTGAGTCCCGCGCTAGCTCACGTGTGCCTAGATACACCTCTCCTAGCCCTACCGTGCCGGCCACGTGTCAGGGCGGGGCTGTACACGCCCCGGGGGCTCCTCCCGAAGGGGAGCCCCCTCCCATGTACCAGTGGAAGCACCATGCTCCGCGCTGGCTGACGACACTGCCGAGGAGCGACTATGCCCATACACATACGGAAGCGCTATGCTCCTCGCTGGTGATAAAAACCGAGGGCGGCCTATGGCCGTACCAACCTCAGGGAGCCCAGAGCTCAGTGTACGGCACCATCGCAATGCCTCCCCTCGGGAGCGCCGCGCGCGGGGGCTGGACACGGGGGCTACGCCCGGGCCTTGCCCGAGCGCACGCCACCTAGCCAGGTCCCTCGGACCTGGTCATCACGCGCCCCTCCCTGAGTGGAGCCAAGGTATGGAAACCCGTTTGAACGTCAAGGGGACTCCTGAGCATCGCGACTCAGGAGCCTAACTTTCCCCGTAGCCCCTCGCTCCTTAGTCCCATCCTGGTTTCTGGTCGGGGCTAACACTGGGTGAGGTATGCGCGGGGCCGGGCCCTGCCGACGTAGAACGATCAATCCACTCCTCGTTCCCCCTTTCCTACTTGTTGCTTGCGTGTCAAGGGGGACTCATAAACATCGCGACTCAGGAGCCTAACTTGCCACGTAGCCCCTCGCTCCTTAGTCCCGTCCTGGTTTCCGGTCGGGGCTAACGCTGGGTGAGGTATGCGCGGGGCCGGGCTCTGCTGACGTAGAGCGCGAGCAAGTAGGGGAGAAAAATGCAAATTCCAGGAAATTCAAAGCAAATATTACAAGCCATAGATTGTTTCACGACGCCAAACACAAGTTTAAACGCCTCCGCGAGGCATGGTGCATGTTGCAAGAATAAAAACAGGACAGAAGCCGCGAAGGGATCACTCTCTAGTGGCGCCGCCGCCTGTGGTGGAGTCACGCTGGACGACTCCGCCTCCCGGGGCTGTGGAGCTGGCGGCACCATGCCCGGGCAAGACGCTCAAGGCGCGGAACCTCCCCAGCAAAGCTTCGGCTCGGCCTTTCACGGCCTCAGCGGCAGCGACGCCAAGGTCGCCGCTCACGGGTTCCAGTAGGCTATCAAAGTCGACGTGGGGGTCGCGCAGGTAGACGCGGCTGAGGACATGCGTCAGCGCCGCAGAAGACAGGTCACGCGCCTCAGCCTCGGCCGTGGGGCCAAGGTCGACTATGCCATCTTCAAGCGCACGGACCAGGAAGGGAAGCAGCTTGGCGGGGCCGTCCTCCGCACCGGCCAACGGCTCCTCCAAGCCGCTCTCGTAAAGCGTCTTCAGCGCGGCACGAGCCCTCTTCTCCATCTTTGCGAAGGCCACCCGATCCTCCGCCAGGACCTTCGCCTTGGCGTCCAGCTCTATCCTCTCCGCCTTCAGCGACCGTTCCAACGTCTCCAACCGGCCGTGGCGGTCATCAAGCTTGACGCCTCGGTCCTTGACGGCAGCCTCCCGAGCCTTCATCTCTTTCTCTTTCTCCTAGCGGCCGTGGACCTCCTTGGCGAGCTCGTCGCACAGGCCTTGCAGCTCGGTCTCCAGCACCTCGTAGTGAGCCTTGGCAGCCGCAGCGTCGCCCAAGGCAGCGTCGCGAGCGGCCTTGGCTTGGTTGGCAGCCTGCTTCTCCCCATCGGAGGCCGACACGGCCTGGCTTAGCGCTGCTCTGACGGAGGCAGCGGAACGGGCCCAGCCAGAAGCTAGCTCCAGGCGCCCGGCCGCTAGGCGAGGGTCCGCGCTCAGAAGATCCTCCTGCAGCTGGCTCAGTTCACTGGCGACCTGGTCCAGGACGGTGGCAGAGGGAACAGAAGAAGCGGGAACCGGCGGAGCGGGCGAAGAAGACGGCAGCGTGATCATGGCCTGGCGGGAAGGAACCCCCTGGGCCTTGGTTGCCCTGGCTGCAGCATCGAGCGCAGTCGACTCCAGGGTCAGCGGGGCCACGAGGGCTGACTCCTCGCCAAGGCGTCCCGGTCGGCCTCGCGAAGATGATCGGACCGGGGAGGCGCGAGCCTCGCTGTCTGCCTCCCCAGCGGACGAAGACGCCGCCCCGGCAGATGGACTCACCCCAAGCAGGGCTGCAGAAGCCCCTTTCAACCTCTTCGCCGCAGGTGCCGGCCTGACAAAAGAATATGGACGTCAAGCCTCGACGGTAGAAACCAGGAAAAGGATAAATCGAGCACTTACTGGTCGTCGCTCGCAGACCCAAGCAACCTCCGGCCAAACTTGAAGCCCAAGATCCTGCAACTGGGGTCAGCCTCGGGAGGCCCGGAAGCAGAGGGCACGTCAGGAGGGCTGGAGCTGGCCTCAGACCGCCCAGGGACCAGAGCAGACCCTGGGGGAACCAGCCCCGACCCGCCCTTCCTTGTGACAAAGGGGGAGTCCTCCCCTCCTCGCCTGGCGCCGGCCTCGTCGTCGTCCAGCATGGAGCGGAGGGCCTGGGACCTGCGCCAAGGGAAAGACTCCCTCGACTCCTCGCCAGTCGCCTCAGAGTCAGAATCTTCCTCCTCCGCCTCTTCTTCCCCCTCGCTCCCGCTAGAGCTGTCAGAGGACACGTTCACCATTGCCAGCGCCACAAGACCCTCGGGAGCTTCCGCGGGCACCAGCCCCTCACCATTGAAGGTGGGCATGGCGTTCACCACCTGCTCCCAGTCGTCACGAAGGAACAGGGGGACGGGGGCGCCCACCGGCTTCGCCACGTCTCCCCAACCAAGGAATGGAGGGCCGCGACCAGATTCTTGTCGGTCAGGGCCTCCGAGCTCAGGCGCAAGGCGGCGTCCGCTTCCCCAAGCCTCCACAATGGGAGCGAGTGCTCCTGGAGTGGAGCCACCCGGTGTTCCAAGAACTCCCTCAGGAGTGTGGCCTCGGTCAGCTTCGCCGCCCCCAAGTTGCTTGGCCTCAGGTCCGCGTTCATCCTCTTCAGCATCGCCCTCGCACGTGGGTCGATGAGCTTCACGCGGGACCACGCGTCGACAGCGTTGGGCTGCCCCGTAGGCAACACCAGACGTGGGTGGAGGCGCCCGACGTCCACCATGACCCACTTGCTCCGGAAGCCTTCGATTCTCTTCCCAGGCTTCGAGATAGCATTGGAATTGGAATATGCGATGAAGCTCGCACATGCGGAGATATGGCCACCAGAAACTCAGAGGGAAAAATAGTGACGCAACAAGGCCACCGAGGGCTTTACCCGACATGAGCCTCACAGTAGTAAGCAAAAATTGCCAGGAGAAGAACAGAGTTGGGGTGGAAATGCAGAGCCTGCAAGTTGTACTGGTGGAGAACATCAAAGAAGAACTCAGAGAAAGGAGGCACCAAACTGGCGACGATGGTGCTCACAATGAGCGGATAGAAGGTGCTCCCCCTGCCTTCAGGCTGGTCGGAGCCGGCCTTGAGCACAGTCGCCCCCCTACTGCCCTGCGCCACCGTCATCAGGCGCGTGAGGGCGAGGTTCTTCTCCGGCAAGTTCGGGGAATCCAGAGCTGGTGAGTACCAAGCCTTGGTCGGGGACTTGCGAGGCGCCATGGCGTGCCGGACGAGAAGGATTGAGACAGATCTAGAGGATTTCGGGAGCAAGAAGGAGGAGAGCAAGAAAGGGGATCTGGGGCAAGGCGAACGAGAACAAAGCAAGTAAGTCTGGCCCGGGCACCTCTTTTGTCAGATGGACAGTTGCCGAGGCGTCGTGGGAAGCGCATACGCCCATGTCCAATCAAGCGCCACGCGACGCCCAAGGCCGCAGGCTATTGGGGCCCGCGGCGCTTCGCGCTTGCCTCTTCGCTTCCCTGCTAGGCCAAGCCCGGGCGCGCCTTGGGCCCGGGGGCTACTGTCGGCGTTCTAGGAACGAGGGTCCCCAGATTTGCCTGCCTGCGGCCTGTGGCGTGGCTCAAGTGGGGGCCCAGCGCGGCCCATCTTCATCAGCTCAAGCTCAAGACCCTCGCGAGGGGCCAAGCCTCGCGGGGCGGATGCCCGGAAGCTTCCTCAGAGGCAGCCTCATCAGGCAGGCTCGCAAGGAGGCGGAGAGATCAAGGCGGGGGCACCTCGCGAGGAGCCCGTGAGGCAAGCCATGACGATCGAGACCAGGCGGGTGCCGGCCTGCGCAGTATCCTTGTTTCCCCTTTGGTGCAAAGGGGGCAAGCACAGGCCAAGGCATCGGGCAAAGGTTACCATTCTGGTGCAATGATACCAAGACCAACAGAGCGGTAGGACGGAGGTCACAGTGGAGCCCAAGACGGCGTCATCACCAGTACTTTTGGCAGCCGAAGACCACCTTTGGTCAGGATAACTTGTACTAGATGTTCCCCTTCAAAATGGCCAATTGTTGGCGCCCTTCCCGCTCATTATTTGGGGAGAGGCCCAGGGCCTCTATAAATAGAGCTAGCCATCTAGGGATCCAAGGGAGGATGGAGAAGGGAGACATATGGAGACAGAGGGGGAGGAGGACACGGCTAGAGATCTGATAGAACCCTAGCAGAGAGAGAGAGAGGCGACTGAACTCACCCTAGCAGTTCATCGCACCAGCTCAAGAACACCTCTCACAAGGCAGTTCTTCCCTTGTACTGTTCGTCATCAGCCCCTGAGGCAATCCACCACACCACACACTGGAGTAGGGTATTACACCACAACGGTGGCCCGAACTAGTATAAACCTCGTGTCCCTTGTGTTGTTCGTTGTTTCCAGCTTAGATCACGCGAGGAGATTAGACGTAGATCGGTAGGGGAGAGATCTCCGCGCGCACCCCAGTGTTCGAACCTCAAGGGTCTGCCGGAACCCGAAATCCGACAGAGAGGTATCTCTGGTCCCTCTCGGTAATGCACATCACTATAAACCTTGCAAGCAATGTGACTAATGAGTTAGTTGCGGGATGTTGCATTATGGAACGAGTAAAGAGACTTTTAGGTAACGATATTGAACTAGGTATGTTGATACCGACGATCGAATCTCGGGCAAGTAACATACCGATGACAAAGGGAATGAAGTATGTTGTTATGCGGTTTGACCAATAAAGATCTTCGTAGAATATGTAGGAGCCAATATGAGCATCTAGGTTACGCTATTGGTTATTGACCGGAGATGTGTCTTGGTCATGTCTACATAGTTCTCGAACCCGTAGGGTCCGCGCGCTTAACGTTCGATGACGATTTGTATTATGAGTTATGTGATTTGATGACCGAAGTTTGTTCGGAGTCCCGAATGAGATCACAGACATGACGAGGAGTCTCGTAATGGTTGAGAGGTAAAGATCGATATATTGGAAGGCTATATTCGGACATCAGAATGGTTCCGAGTGATTCAGGTATTTTTCGGAGTACCAGAGAGTTTCGGGAATTCACCGGGGGAAGTTGATGGGCCTTATTGGGCTTTAGTGGAGAGAGGGAAGAAGGGCCACGAGGTGGCGTGCGCCTCCCCCTGCCCAAACCAAATTGGACAAGGGTTGGGGGCGCGGCCCACCCTTTCCTTATCCCTCTCCCTCCTTTCCTTCTTTCCTACTTCGAAAAGGAAAGGGAATCCTACTAGGACTTGGGAGTCCTAGTAGGACTCCCTACACTTGGCGCGCCCCTAGGAGGGCCGGCCTCTCTCCCTCCCTCATTTGTATATGTGGGAAGGGGCACCCCAAAGACACACCAAGTCTTCTCTTAGCCGTGCGCGGTGCCCCCCTCCACAGTTACACACCTCGGTCATATCGTTGTAGTGCTTAGGCGAAGCCCTGTGCCAGTAACTTCATCATCACCATCGCCACGCCGTTGTGTTGACGGAACTCTTCCTCGGCCTCAACTGGATCAAGAGTTTGAGGGACGTCATCAAGCTGAACGTGTGCTGAACACGGAGGTGCCATACGTTCGGTGCTTGGATCGGGTGGATCGTGAAGACGTTCGACTACATCAACCGCGTTACTAAACGCTTCTGCTTTCGGTCTACGAGGGTACGTGGACATACTCTCCCCGATCGTTGCTATGCATCTCCTAGATAGATCTTGCATGATTATAGGTAAAATTTTGAAATACTGCATTCCCCAACAGTGGCATCCGAGCCAGGTCTATACGTAGATGTTAAATGCACGAGTAGAACACAAAGAGTTGTGGGCGATAATAGTCATACTGCTTACCAGCAACGTCTTACTTTGATTCGGCGGTATTGTTGGATGAAGCGGCCTGGACCGACATTACATGACCATGTTCATGAGACTGGTTCTACCAACGTGCTTCGCACACAGGAGGCTAGCGGGTGTTTGTTTCTCCAACTTTATTTGAATTGAGTTTGACTATGACCTATCCTTTTTGAAGGTTAAAATATCACACTTGACGAAAAATCGTTGTGGTTTTGATGCGTAGGTAAGAACGGTTCTTGTTAGAAGCCCGTAGCAGCCACATAAAACTTGCAACAACAAAGTAGAGGACATCTAACTTGTTTTTGCAGGGCATGTTGTGATGTGATATGGTCAAGATGTGATGAGATATAAATTGTTGTATGAGATGATCATGTTTTGTAACAGTTATCGGCAACTGGCAGGAGCCTTATGGTTGTCACTTTATTGTATGAAATGCAATCATCATGTAATTGCTTTACTTTATCACTAAGCGGTAGCGATAGTCGTAGAAGTAATAGTTGACAAGACGACAACGATGCTACGATGGAGATCAAGGTGTCAAGCCGGTGACGATGGTGATCATGACGGTGCTTTGGTGATGGAGATCAAAGGCACAAGATGATGATGGCCATATCATACCACTTATTTTGATTGCATGTGATGTTTATCCTTTATGCATCTTATTTTGCTTAGTACGACAGTAGTATTATAAGATGATCCCTCACTAAATTTCAAGGTACAAGTGTTCTTCTTCAGTATGCACCGTTGCTACAGTTCGTCGTGCCGAGACACCACATGATGATCGGATGTGATAAGCTCTATGTTCACATACAACGGGTGCAAACCAGTTTTGCACGTGCAGAATACTCGGGTTAAACTTGACGAGCCTAGCATATGCAGATATGGCCTCGGAACATTGAGACCGAAAGGTCGAACGTGAATCATATAGTAGATATGATCAACATAGTGATGCTCACCATTGAAACTACTCCATCTCACGTGAAGATCAGACCTGGTTTAGTTGATATGGATCACGTGATCATTTCGATGACTAGAGGGATGTCTATCTAAGTGGGAGTTCTTAAGTATTATGATTAATTGAACTTTAATTTATCATGAACTTAGTCCTAATAGTTTTTGCATATCTATGTTGTAGATCAATAGCTCGCGTATAGCTCCCCTATTTTATTTTGATATGTTCCTACAAAAAAATAAGTTGAAAGATGATAGTAGCAATGATGCAGACTGGGTCCATGATCTGAGAATTACCCTCATTTCTGCACAAAAGAACTATGTTCTTGATGCACCGCTAGGTGACAGACCTATTGCAGGAGCAGATGCAGACGTTATGAACGTTTGGCAAAGCTCGGTATGATGACTACTTGATAGTTTAGTGCGCCATGCTTTACGGCTTAAGACCGGGACTTCAAAAATGTTTTGAACGCCAAGGAGCACATAAGATGTTCCAAGAGCTAAAATTGGTATTTCAGACTCACGCCCAAGTCGAGAGATGAGACCTCTGACAAATATTTTGCCTACAAGATGGAGGAGAATAATGATACGTCTCCATCGTATCTACTTTTCCAAACAGTTTTGACCTTGTTTTGGACTCTAACTTGCATGATTTGAATGGAACTAACCCGGACTGACATTGTTTTTAGCAGAATTGCCATGGTGTTATTTTTGTGCAGAAATAAAAGTTATCGGAATGACCTGAAACTTCACAGAGACTATTTTTGGAATATATAAAAATACTAGCGAAAGAATCAACATCAGGGGGGCCACACCCTGTCCACGAGGGTGGGGGGTGAGGGAGTCCTGGACTTAGGGGTCCTCAGGCGTCCGACCTGTTATCCATGGGCCAGACTGATGGGCTGTGAAGACATGAAGATCAAAGAATGCACCGTGTCCGGATTGGACTCTGCTTGGCGTGGAAGGCAAGCTTGGCGACTGAAGGTTCCTTCTTATGTAACCGACTCCATGTAAACCCCAGATCCCCTCGGTGTCTATATAAACCGAAGGGGATAGTCCGAAAAGGACAACAGATATACTCATTACCATATTCATAGGCTAGGCTTCTAGGGTTTTAGCCATTACGATCTCGTGGTAGATCAACTCTTGTAACACCCATACTCATCAATATCAATCAAGCAGGACGTAGGGTATTACCTCCATAGAGAGGTCCCGAACCTGGGTAAACATTGTGTCCCCTGTCTCCTATTACCATCAATCCTAAACGCACAGTTCGGGACCCCCTACCCGAGATCTGCCGGTTTTGACACCGACATTGGTGCTTTCATTGAGAGTTCCACTGTGCCGTCGACGAAAGGCTCGATAGCTCGCCTTGTCATCAAAGAAAATATTATCGCAGGGGTAGTTTTGGCCTCGGGCCAAACCCTCCGGCTGGGCGACTTTACTATGATCGCCCGCTCGGCTGCAGGGCCAACGATGACCGCTCGGGCCATCGAAAATCCCCTTCGCATCAGCTCCGAGCACCCCAAGTAGATGGATCCGGTTGAGTTTTCGTCCTTAAATGAGCTCCTAGATTGCATCGCTGCTTTGGGAATCGCCACAGATTACAATTAGATCGGGCCTAAAACTGATCAGGGAGAAACCGAAACCCCACCGGTCACCCACCAGATCGCGACAGTCCTAGAGCAGGACGGCAAGTATTCTTCTATATTGAAGACGGACTATGTTCGGGTCGCCGTTCATGAAGAGACGGATACTCACCCGTGAAAGGACTCAACCAGCCCTCCAAACATAGCATCGGACGACGGTTCCAAACAATCAGAGGATATTACGGAACCCGGATTGTCTAGGCCGGAAGGTCGTCAGACTCCGGACAACCGGTTAGGTCGGGGATCGGATTTAATTCCACCCACCCACCCGAATATAGAGGCTCTCATGAGCATAAAACAGCAATCTCAGGAGAAGGTCCACCACTTTTGGGCCAAATTCCTCCTTGTCAAAGACAAAGTAAAGGATTGCCGTGACGAGGACGCAATATCAGCGTTCTGCAAAAAATGTGCGGACGAATTAGGAATCCTCAACGCCATCAATCGCCGCCGCATACTAAAATTTGTTGACTTAGCAACCGTCATACAAAAATACTACACGATGGAAAGCGCCTGGGAAACTCAGGAAGCTCGCTGGGAACCACCAGCCCCAACCCAACTTCCCCTACAGGCGAAAATGACATACACTCGTGGCACGCCCAATCCAGTAGTCAAAAAGCACAAAGCCACTATACGGCAAGGCTCTGTTCTGGAAGGGTGGCTCGATGGCCCATGCAAAATACATACAACAATAGATACCGTGTCAACCCACAGCCTTAGAGCATGTTGGATACTACGAGAAGTAGCCAAGAGCGGCGAGGACATCCTTATCAAGGATGCCCCAGAACAACACCCCCAGAAGAAGACGACCCAAGAGTATTGACAGTCTTCGAGACATTCGCTTCAAATAACAAGCACAAAAGGGCACTTCACGAGCTCAACGAAGTCTACCAAATTGCTGTAATAAACCCATGGAACGACACGGCTATAACATTCAACGCTGGTGACGAACCAAAGTACAGAACAGCATGAGCACCAGCCGCGTTAGTCCTCAGCCCCATCGTGGATGGGTTTCGACTCACCAAGGTCCTCATGGATGGCGGTAGCGGACTAAATCTCATTTATGAGGACACACTCCATAAAATGGAAATAGACAGGAGATGCATCAAACAAAGTAACACAACCTTCCAGGGAATTATTCCTAGTTGGGAGGCACGATGCGCGGGCAAAATCACACTTGACGTGGTATTCGGATCACCGGAGAACTATCGGTCCGAAGAAATAACCTTCCAAGTGGCCCCTTTCAGCAGCGGATATCACGCCCTGTTGGGGCTAGATGCTTTTTTACACGCTTCCAAGCTATACCTCACTACGGATATATGAAGCTCAAAACACCCGGACCAAACGGTATAATCACTCTCGTCAGTGATCCGGACATAACACTCCACGCCGAAAACAAAACCGCATCCTTAGCCCTAGAGGCGCTATCCGAAGCCCTCGCGGCCGAAGAATTAACCGCACTACTCTCCACAGTGGACAGGGACGACGTGATCCTCGACAAACGCCCCAAATCCACCTCGTTCAAACCAGCAGAAGAAATAGTCAAATTCCAGGTCCACCTAATGGACCCTAAGAAGACAACATCCATCGGAGCTCAACTGAACCCAACAGTTGACGCCGCACTATGAGAATTTCCGCGCTGGGACATATTTGCCTGGCACCCTTCGGACATGCTAGGGATCCCACGCAAGATGGCCAAACATAGCCTCAATATATTAAAGGGGTTTAAACCGGTTAAGCAAACACTACGGCGCTTTTCCGAACCCGAGCAACGGGCCATGGGGGAGGAGCTAGCCAAACTCATCGAGGCCGGATTCACTAGAGAAATCAAACATCCGGACTGGCTGGCAAACCTGGTGATGGTACCAAAGAAGGACAAATCCTGGCGCCTATGCGTCGATTTCAAATACCTCAACAAAGCCTGTCCTAAGGATCCCTTCCCCCTCCCCCGCATTGATCAAATCATTGACGCCACCGCAGGACACGACTCACTATGTTTCCTTGATGCATACTCCGGATACCATCAAATCAAAATGAAGGAATCCGATCAAGATGCAACAGCATTCATTACCCCATATGGGCCATTCTGCTTCAATACCATGCCCTTTGGGCTCAAGAACGCTGACGCCACATATCAACGCATGATTCAAACATGCCTAGAGAAATAGATTGGCAAAATAGTAGAAGCTTACGTTGATGATGTCATCATCAAAACCAGGCACGTGGAAACACTATAGATGACTTACGTGTTACCTTTGACAACCTCAGGGCGTATGACATCAAGCTTAACCCGGAAAAATGTGTCTTCGGCGTCCCCACTGGAAAGCTGCTGGGCTTCATCACCTCCAATAGGGGAATCGAAGCAAACCCAGCTTTGTCACAATTGGCTAAGCCAACAGACCTTAAACAAGTTCAAAAACTTGCAGGTTGCATGGCAGATCTAAGCCGCTTTATCTCCAGATTAGGAGAAAAGGCACTGTCACTCTATCGCCTTCTATGGCGAACCGACCAATTCGAATGGACGGACACGGCAACAGCCGGACTAGAAGAAATAAAAACCCTTCTTACGAGCAATCCAATCCTGGCCGCACCAAACACCAGCGAATCGATGTTATTGTACATATCGGCAACACATCAGGTGGTGAGCGCCGTACTCGTCGTTGAATGAGAACAGGACGGACATAAATTCCCGCTTCAGAAGCCAGTATACTACGTGTCTACTGTCCTTACACCATGCAAATCTCGGTACCCTCATTATCAAAAAATAGCATACGCGGTCTTCATGGCATCCTGAAAGCTCCGTCACTACTTCTAGGAGTGTTCAATCACGGTGGCCTCCGAAGTACCACTCAATGACATTATAAACAACCGCGATGCTACGGGCCGGATTGCCAAATGGGCCATTGAGCTCTTGCCATTTAACATTACATACAAACCACGTCGAGCTATCAAATCCCAAGTTCTATCCGACTTAATTGCTGAATGGACAGAGGCCGAACTCCCTAAAGAGTACGGCACATACTCCAATTGGGTCATGCACTTCAACGGCTTCAAAATGCTGGCAAGGTTAGGAGCCGGTGTCGTTTTAACATCCCCCACTGGAGACATCATCCAGTATGTTCTCCAAATACTATACCCAGACTCCAACAACCCAGCCGAATACGAGGCCTTATTGCATGGTCTCCAGATGGCTGTCTCCATGGGCATACAGCGCCTAGAAGTGTGCGGGGACTCAAACCTTGCAATATCTCAAATAAATGGAGATTTTGATGCTAAAGATCCGAAGATGGCAGCGTATCGTAATGCAGTCGTAAAAATGTCGGCCCAGTTCGAAGGACTCGAGTTCCATCATGTGGCTCGAGAAAGTAATCAAGCGGCAGACGTTCTTGCTCATATTGGCGCCAAGCGCAACCCCGTCCCACCTAATATCTTCCTGGAAAGGCTCTTTAAGCCATCCGTGGTGTGGCGGGGGGAAAACGTCAGTACTAGTCCGGACCGAAACATAACCCCAGATCCCAGAAACACAGAAATAACACCGTCGACGCATCTCATCATGGCAGTCATTGCCCCATGGACCGAACCCTTCCTGGCCTACCTTAATAGGAAGGAGCTTCCTGAGGACCAGAATGAGGCCCGCTGCATTGTCCGATGCTCGAAGGCCTACAAGGTTCATGATGGAGAGCTCTATAAGAAAAGCGCCACTGGAGTCCTTCAACGATGTATATCTGAGGAAGAGGGGCGGCAACTCTTGGCTGAAATTCATGCTGGACTCGGCGGTCACCACATCGCATCTCGGGCCCTTGTTAGCAAGGCCTTCCGTACAGGGTTTTATTGGCTGACGGCCCGAGCGGATGCACATGACCTTGTCCAACGTTCCTCGGATGCCAACTCTTTGCCAATCAAAGCCATATGCCCCCACTGCCCTACAAACAATCCCCATCACTTGGCCTTTCGCGGTATGGGGACTCGACATGGTTGGACCCCTTAAAGGGGGAAGCCATAAGAAAAAATATCTGCTGGTTATGATGGACACATTCACTAAGTGGATAGAGGCTAAACCGGTCAAAATGGCCGAGTCCGGCCCGGTGATAGACTTCATATCTGATGTTGTGCACCATTATGGTGTCCCAGACAGCATCATCACTGACAACGGCTCCAATTTCATAGCCGACAAGGTAAAAACCTGGTGTACTACTCTAGGTATTAAACTCGATTACGCCTCCGTCTACCACCCACAAACCAACGGTCAAGTAGAACGCGCCAGCGGTCTTATTATGAGCGGCATCAAGCCCAGACTAGTGCGGTCTTTGAAAGAATCAGACAAACACTGGGTTGAGGAGCTCAACTCCGTACTCTAGGGGCTGCGGACCACACCCAACCGTACTACCGGGTACACACCTTTCTTCATGGTGTATGGTGCAGAGGCCGTATTGCCCTGCGATATTATTCACGACTCACCTAGAGTGCGTATGTATGAAGAGAGAGAAGCCAAGCTCGATCGGCAGGACAACCTAGATGCCCTGGAGGAGGAACGCGGTGTCGCAAAAGCTCGTTCGGCAGTTTACCAACAGCAGGCTCGAAGATATCAAAGCAGAGAAGTACGGGCCAAGACTTACAACGTCGGCGAACTCGTTCTATGCCTCCCGGAGAAGAAAAATGAAAAACTCAAGCCCAAATGGGAGGGTCCCTTCATAATTTACGAAGTTCTCACCAGAGGAGCGTACCATCTTCGCGATGCATCAGACAATCGCCTCGAGCCGAACCCCTGGAACGCGGACAGGCTCCGGAGATTCTACGCCTAGCGCTAAACTCATTGTTCGCCACCTCCTCCCCTGTAGTTTCCATTATTTTTTCTCTCTTTTCCGATTACTTTCTTTTTCTCGCTTTTAAGCTTTAAGTACGGCTAGACCGCACACCATTGGCACATACATCTTTAAACATGTACGCCACCTGTACCTGGGGGCTTCTCGGACAGAAGTTCTTGTCATTCCTTGAGCATCAAGCTCCTACATATGAGTTTCTCCATATATACCTTTTCTTTGCCACTATATGCATCGATATGACTTAAGTTTTGGCCAAGCTCGGTTGCCTGGCTCCTGTGCTTATGCCCTACGTTCCCATTAGTTCGGCTAGGGCATAAAGGGAGCACCTCTGCGATTGTTACTGCCGGGTCATCCGGATGTGTACCTTAGACTGGGTGAAGAAGAAAGCTAGCGTTCTTAAGGGAATATTCGGTTGGTGAATTAAAGATGTTTTCTAAACTCACTCCATTGTGCACCCCCAGAAGTTATACAAACTATGGTGCTCGCATCACAATTCAGACATGTACATCAAATGCATGGACACCCAGGGAAAGGAACCCTTAACGAAACTATTCTCTCTGGAAGATGTTTCTTACGATATCAATGTAATATAACATAGCTAGCCGGATACAACTTGTCTGTTCAAGCAACTATGACCCCTGCGCCTAGTTTTCCAAGCATACCCCAACCTATTCGGCCGCGACAGTATTCGGAGACACTCCGCACCTTAGAGTCCGGAGGTTGAAGCGAAAAGGTCTGCCATGACAAATGATATACAATTCAGCTAGATGAGGGAATTACACAGTCAATTGGACTCGAACACCTCTTCCTCTACACCTTCCAGCAGGCAGTCTAATTTACAATCCTACTGAGAAATTTGGCGGCTATCGCTACTTGGTCATATACTATACTAACGGGAATTTCTTCCCCATTCGGCCTTACCGGCCTGACCCGAGCCATGTGATTAGGATCCAGCTTGGTATAGCGCGTCTTCACGATGGCCCAAGCCTCTCACGCACCCTATCAGCAGGCAGATATCTTCCACAGCTGGATACGCCGCCGCTCTCCCTTGAATAGCTCTACCAGCTTCTCCATGCTTCCTGGAGGGGAGTCGGATGGCCATAAAGCCTTGGCTACACTCCGCATAGCCTGCCGAGCCTGCTCGTGCAACTGCAATAGCTCCTGCAGAAGATCATTTGATGATCCGGACACTTCCTCTTCGGGGCAGTTCGTTAACACACCTGCAATCACAGCTATATCAGCTACCGCTACCTCCAAATTATTGTAAGGTAAAAGCGGTCACATACTGAATATGCCGCCTCAGAGCTTCTTGTTCTCCTTCACAGAGTCGGCTAGCTGCGCTCGCACATCTTTCAGTTCTTCACCTAAGTTGATGTTCGAATCCTGAAGTTTCTGTTTCTCTTCAACGACCTTCGTCAATACATGCTCGCCCGCTGCTAGCAGCTTTTTGGCTCCGTGTTCTTCGCTTCGAGCGGCATCAAGCTGCTCTTGTACTTGGTCTAAACGACCCAAAACAAATATTAGAACCCAGATTCACACTATTTGTAGCCTTATGAATCTTTGATGGAGGAAAGTATTACCTGGAGATGCCTTGTATTTCTCCAGTTCGGCGTTAGCAGCAAGCAGCTCGTGCTGACACTTTTCTAGTTCCTGAGCCAGTTGGGTATTCTTCTCCGTAAGAACCTGGTTGTACATTGATCCTTAAATCAGTTGATTCAACTCCTTTAAGTCTCGGGGGCTACTGGCATATGGTTGTCATAGTCAGACAAAGCGAATTTACCTGCACATCTTTCAGATGTTGCTTTGTGGCCCTGCTAATCCCATCTCGAGCAGCCTGGATGTACGCATCGGCTGTGTTGAAGGCGTTAAACGACTCTTCCGAAAAGCCAGGATCTCGTAAAATGGCCCGGCGGTGCCGATGTTTCATAGCACTCTCCACTTCCAAGTTGGTGACGGATACATCGTCCGAGTCCTCGGCTGGAGGACAATCCGGCGTCGCCCTGCATCAGCCCCCGTCTTCACGGCGGGATTTGAATCCTGACTGTGGGAAGTACGGCCGCTCGGACCATCGGATATAGTCTGGCGCGTCTTCCTCCTGGCAAATGAAAATGGAAAGGTCACGGTTGGACGTGACTGCTCAGGGGCAGGTTGGCGAATTTGTACCTCCTCGACAAAGGCGAGGCTGCGTCTTCATTTTCTTTCCTCTTGAAAGGATTGTCCGACGCGGGAGCCGATCTCTTTGAAGCCGCCGAACGTCTCCCCTGTGAAGCACGATACGATGCGATTGGTGAGACAGAGTAAGAGCACTCTTTTAGAGAAGATGATTTCTTAATTATTTACATGAGAAGCAGGAAGAAGGCCAGGATAGTCTGCGGTGATGGCCACGTCTGTGCCATCGTAGCTTGTCTGGTAGAACAGTCCCTCCGCAAGCACCACAAATATATCCGGATCCTCTTCGAACCCGGGATCTAGCTCCTGGTTGTGGTCCTCCGGCTGTGGGGCAGGACTATAAAATCCCTCGGTGACCTTTCGCCAGTGCTGTCATAAGCAAAATGAGCTAGAAGTTTATCAAAGGCAATCCGGAGATGGAATAAGTAAAAACGGAGGGGTCGGGCCTTACCCAGCTGGGAGGGTTATACATAGAGTACCCGCCTCCAAATTTGATGCGGAGGAATTCCTTTTCCTCCCCTTTGAACAGTCCGGCTAATATCTTAGCCAAAGCGGTAGGGGTATCTGGACCTTTCCGGCCGCAGCGAGAAGCGTCGTCCTCTCCATTGTAGTGCCACATGGGAAGCCCTCTATATTGGCGCGGCTGAACCTCTCGCACTATGGAAATCGCCATAACCTCAATTACTGTGAGTCTGGACTGAGTGAGCTCTCTTATCCTGCTCATCAGCTGACGAACCTCCGCGCCGTCTTCCTCTTCAAGACTCCGGGGACACCAACTGTGGCGTTTCTTCAGCGGGACGCGAGCAAATTCAGGAAGACCCTTTCGAATCGGGTCAGGAAGCGCAATGTCCTCTATATAAAACCATTCGGAGGGCCATTCATCAGGTGCCTTCCTTGGTGTGCCGGATGGATATCCAGTATCAGCGACGTGCCACACTTCGTCTCCGCCCACTTCAAATATTGACCCTTTGTGATTGCGCGGGACGAGACAAAATAGCTTCCTCCACAACTCAAAGTGAGCTTCGACGCCCAGGAAAAGTTCGCATAAAGCGACGTAACCCGCAATGTGCAGAATAGAGGCCGGCGTAAAGTTGTGTAGCTGGAGGCAGTAATATTCCAGAAGCCCTCGGAGGAACAGATGGATTGGAAATCCAACGCCTCTTAGCAGGTAGGGGACAAAACACGCTCGCTCCCCCCGAACGGATTGGGGAAGTCCTCTGCCTGAGTCCCCTCATTGAGAAGCTAGCCCCAATCGAACAGGGGCTAGATCTGCATGGGGAAGGAACCCATGCATTTGCAACTTCGTCAAACGGCTATGAGACATGGAACACCTCTCCCACTCGCCTTTCTCTGGGCCGGGACGAGCGGAGGATCTAGGAGCACTAGTCATGCCGGAATGGTTTATCCTAAGCAGTCTCTGGGGATTTCTTCTGTGTAGCGCTGAATGGATCTAGGATCCAATCTCTTTAAGTAGGAGCTCTTCTTCGCATGATGGGGTGTTATTCGTAAAAATACCCTGACTTTCCACATTTGCTCGACACATGGAGGACAAAGATTATTCAATGCACAAAAGCCAAGGAGGCGACATTGGATCAATGGTTGAATACATTACTTGAGATCATCGAAGGGAGAACCTGCCATGCAATGCCGAAGACAATATGTGTGCCGAGCACCTCGCTATTGAAGACTGGTTCGGGGGCTACTGAGGGAGTCCTGGACTAAGGGGTCCTCGGGCATCCGGCCTGTTATCCATGGGCCGGACTGATGGGCTGTGAAGACATGAAGATCGAAGAATGAACCGTCTCCGGATTGGACTCTGCTTGGTGTGGAAGGCAAGCTTGGTGACCGAAGATTCCTTCTTATGTAACCGACTCCATGTAAACCCTAGATCCCCTCGGTGTCTATATAAACTGAAGGGGATAGTCCAGAAAGGACAACAGATATACTCATTACCATATTCATAGGCTAGACTTCTAGGGTTTTAGCCATTACGATCTCGTGGTAGATCAACTCTTGTAACACCCATACTCATCAATATCAATCAAGCAGGACGTAGGGTATTACCTCCATAGAGAGGGCCCGAACCTGGGTAAACATCGTGTCCCCTGTCTCCTGTTACCATTGATCCTAGACGCATAGTTCGGGACCCCTACCCGAGATCCGCCGGTTTTGACACCGACAGGGGGCGCGCCCACCCCCTGTCTCGTAGGCCCCCTGAGGCTCCACCGACCTCAACTCCAACTCTATATATTCACGTTCGGGGACAAAAAAAATCAAGGAGAAGGATTCATTGTGTTTTACGATATGGAGCCGCCGCCAAGCCGTAATCTCTCTCAGGAGGGCTGATCTGGAGTCCGTTCGGGGCCCCAGAGAGGGGAATCTGTCGCCATCGCCATCATCAACCTTCCTCCATCACCAATTTCATGATGCTCACTGCCGTGCGTGAGTAATTCCATCGTAGGCTTGCTGGACGGTGATGGGTTGGATGAGATTTATCATGTAATCGTGTTAGTTTTGTTAGGGTTTGATCCCTAGTATGCATTATGTTCTGAGATTGATGTTGCTATGACTTTTCTATGCTTAATGCTTGTCACTAGGGCCTGAGTGCCATGATTTCAGATCTGAACCTATTATGTTTTCATGAATATATGTGAGTTCTTGATCCTAGTTTGCAAGTCAATAGTCACCTACTATGTGTTATGATCCAATAACCCCGAAGTGACAATAATCGGGACCACTCCTGGTGATGACTATAGTTTGAGGAGTTCATGTCTTCACTAAGTGTTAATGCTTTGTTCCAGTACTCTATTAAAAGGAGGCCTTAATATCCGTTAGTTTCCAATAGGACCCCGCTGCCACGGGAGGGTAGGACAAAAGATGTTATGCAAGTTCTTTTCCATAAGCATGTATGACTATATTCGGAATACATGCCTACATTACATTGATGAACTAGAGCTAGTTCTGTGTCACCCTATGATATAACTATTGCATGAGGAATCACATCCGACATAATTGTCCATCACCGATCCAATGCCTATGAGGTTTTCACATATTGATCTTTGCTTATTTACTTTTCCGTTGCCACTGTTACAATCACTACAAAACCAATACTGTTACTTTTGCCACCGTTACCGTTACTTCCATATTACTTTGCTACTAAATACTTTGCTGCAGATACTAAGTCTTTCGGGTGTGGTTGAATTGAGAACTCAACTGTTAATACTTGAGAATATTCTTTTGCTCTCCTTGTGTCGAATCAATAAATTTGGGTTGAATACTCTACCCTCGAAAACTGTTGCGATCCCCTATACTTCTGGGTTATCAAGACTATTTTTTGGCGTCATTGCCGGGGAGAATAGCTCTATTCTTTGAGTCACTTGGGATGTATATCTGTTGATCACTATGAAGAACTTGGAAGATGAAAGAACCAAGATTTATCCCTCAACTACGAGGGGAGGTAAGGAACTGCCATCTAGCTCTACACTTGATTCACCTTCTGTTATGAGTAAACTTGCGACACCTACACCTGCTATTCATTCTGATATGTCACATGTTATTGATGATGCCACTTCTGCTTTGCATGATGCTTATGATGAAACTACTTCTATGCTTTGATAATACTGTGCCACTAGGTGAATTTCTTGATGAACAACCTGGTTAGAGAGAATGAAATTATTGAAACTGATAATATTGATGAAAGTGATGATGAAGATTCTCCCCTAGATATGAATTGCCTGTTGTGCCTGAGGGTTATGTCATGGATGAAGAAACTGCTAGAGACTTTTTAGCTTGCAATGATAGATATGATCTTAAGAAACTGTTAGCTAAGCTGAAAGAAAAGTCTTTGAATGCTAGAATGAAATATGACCCTACTTTTGCTACTTCACCTATCTGTATTTCCGATAAGGATTATGATTTCTCTGTCGATCCTGAGTTAATTACTTTGGTTGAATCTGATCCTTTTTACGGCTATGAATCTGAAACTGTTGTGGCACATCTTACTAAATTGAATGATATAGCCACCCTAATCACTAATGATGAGAAAACTCGCTATTACTTTATCCTTAAGTTATTTCCGTTCTCATTAAAGTGTGATGCTAAAACATGGTTTAATTCTCTTGATCCTAGTTGTGTGTGTAGTCCCCAGGATATGATTTATTACTTCTCTGCTAAATATTTCCATGCTCATAAGAAACAAGCTGCCTTAAGGGAAATATATAATTTTGTGCAAATTGAAGAAGAGAGTCTCCCACAAACTTGGGGGAGGCTTCTCCGATTACTTAATGCTTTGCCTAATCATCCTCTCAAGGTAAATGAAATACTTGATATATTTTATAATGGACTAACCGATGCTTCCAGAGACCACCTGGATAGTTGTGCTGGTTGTGTTTTCAGGGAAAGAACTGTTGGTCAAGCTGAATTGCTATTGAATAATATGTTGAGTAATGAAAATGATTGGTCACTTCCTGATCCAACTCCTAAGCCAACTCCGAAGAAAAGGGGTAGTCTTTTTCTCAGTCCTGAAGATATGCAAGAGGCAAAGATATCTATGAAATAAAAGGGTATTAAAGCTGAAGATGTTAAGAATTTACCACCTATTGAAGAAATACATGGTCTTGATAACCCGACATAGGTAGTAAAGGTAAATTCTCTCTATAGATTTGATGAAGGTGATATTCCTCGTTATAAGTGTGCTAGACAATGCTTAGATGAGTTTGATAATTTTATTGTTAAACAAGAAAACTTCAATACTTATGTTGGTAGACAATTCAAACGTAATGCTTATATGATTGAACACTTGAGTGATTATATGTCTAGAGTTAAAGGTGAACTTAAACTTATTAGTAAACATGCTTCTATTGTTACCACTCAAGTGGAATTAGTACTTAAAGCTCAGAATGATTTGCTCAATGAATTAAATAATAAGAAAAATGAAAATGTTGTTAGAGTTGTGACTAGAGTGTCGGCGTCCTGGGAACGGGGGTCCCCAGACTTGCCTGATACGTCTCCAACGTATCTATAATTTTTTATTGTTCCATGCTATTATATTATCTATTTTGGATGTTAATGGGCTTATTTATACACTTTTATATTATTTTTGGGACTAACCTACTAACCCAAGGCCCAGTGCAAATTGTTGTTTTTTTGCCTATTTCAGTGTTTGGCAGAAAAGGAATATCAAATGGAATCCAAACGGAATGAAACCTTTGGGAGAGTTATTTTTGGAACAAACGTGATCCAGGGGACTTGGAGTGGACATCAAGAAATCAATGAGGAGGCCACGAGGCAGGGAGGCGCGCCTGCCCCCCCCCCCCCCCCGGCCGCGCCCCCACCCTCATGGGCCCCTCGTAGCTCCACCGACCTACTTCTTCCTCCTATATATACCCATATACCCCGAAAACATCCAGGAGCACCACGAAACCCTATTTCCACCACCGCAACCTTCTGTACCCAAGAGATCCCATCTTGGGGCCTTTTTCGGAGCTCCGCCGGAGGGGGAATCAATCACGGAGGGCTTCTACATCAACACCATAGCCTCTCCGATGATGTGTGAGTAGTTTACCTCAGACCTTCGGGTCCATATTTATTAGCTAGATGGCTTCTTCTTCTTCTCTCTCTCTCTCTCTCTCTCTCTTTGGTTCTCAATACAATGTTCTCCTCGATCTTCTTGGAGATCAATTTGATGTAACTCTTTTTGCGGTGTGTTTGTCGAGATCCGATGAATTGTGAGTTTATGATCAAGTTTATCTATGAACAATATTTGATTCTTCTTTGAAATCTTTTATGTATGATTGGTTATCTTTGCAAGTCTCTTCGAATTATCAGTTTGGTTTGGTCTACTAGATTGATCTTTCTTGCAATGGGAGAAGTGCTTAGCTTTGGGTTCAATCTTGCGGTGTCCCTTCCCAGTGACAGCAGGGGCAGCAAGGCACATATTGTATTATTGCCATCGAGGATAAAAAGATGGGGTTTATATCATATTGCTTGAGTTTATCCCTCTACATCATGTCATCTTGCTTAATGTGTTACTCTGCACTTATGAACTTAATACTCTAGATGCATGCTGGATAGCGGTTGCTGTGTGGAGTAATAGTAGTAGATGCAGAATCGTTTCGGTCTACTTGTCGCGGACGTGGTGCCTATATACATGACCATGCCTAGATATTCTCATAATTATGCACTTTTCTATCAATTGCTCGATAGTAATTTGTTCACCCACCGTAACCGCTATCACATATGGTAACCGCTGTGTAACAAATTTGAAACATGAGGTGTTATTTGATTGTCCTCCTTATGAGTGGAGGTCGGGGACGAGCGATGGTCTTTTACTACCAATCTATCCCCCTAGGATCATGCACATAATGCTTGGTTTTTGATGACTTGTAGATTTTTTCAATAAGTATGTGAGTTCTTTATGACTAATGTTGAGTCCATGGATTATACACACTCTCACCTTCCATCATTGCTAGCCTCTTTGGTACCGTGCATTGCCCTTTCTCACCTTGAGAGTTGGTGCAAACTTCGCCGGTGCATCCAAACCCCGTGATATGATACACTCTGTCACACATAAGCCTCCTTATATCTTCCTCAAAACAGCCACCATACCTACCTATTATGGCATTTCCATAGCCATTCGGAGATATATTGCCATGCAACTTTCCACCGTTTCATTTATGACACGCTTCATCATTGTCATATTGCTTTGCATGATCATGTAGTTGACATCAAATTGTGGCAAAGCCACCATGCATAATTTATCATACATGTCACTCTTGATTCATTGCCCTTCCCGGTACACCATCGGAGGCATTCATATAGAGTCATATTTTGTTCTAGTATCGAGTTGTAAGCATTGAGTTGTAAATAAATAGAAGTGTGATGATCATCATTAATAGAGCATTGTCCCAAAGAAAAAAAGAAAAGAGAAAGGCTAAATAAAAAAGGAAGGCCCAAAAAAGAAAAAAAAGAAAAAAAAGAAAAAAGGGACAATGCTACTATCCTCCTTTTCCACACTTGCGCTTCAAAGTAGTACCATGATCTTTATGATAGAGACTCTCTTGTTTTGTCACTTTCATATACTAGTGGGAATTTTTCATTATAGAACTTGGCTTGTATATTCCAACAATGGGCTTCCTCAAATGCCCTAGGTCTTCGTGAGCAAGCAAGTTGTATGCACACCCACTTAGTTTCTTTTGTTGAGCTTTCATACATTTATAGCTCTAGTGCATCCGTTGCATGGCAATCCCTACTCCTTGCATTGACATCAATTTATGGGCATCTCCCTAGCCCGTTGATTAGCCTCGTCGATGTGAGACTTTCTCCTTTTTTGTCTTCTCCACATAACCTCCATCATCATATTGTATTCCACCCATAGTGCTATATCAATGGCTCACGCTCATGTATTGCGTGAAAGTTGAAAAAAGTTTGAAATTACTAAAGTATGAAACAATTGCTTGGCTTGTCATCGGGGTTGTGCATGATGAGAGCATTCTTGTGTGACAAAAATGGAGCATGACCAAACTATATGATTTTGTAGGGATGAACTTTCTTTTGCCATGTTATTTTGAGAAGACATGATTGCTTAGTTAGTATGCTTGAAGTATTATTATTTTTATGTCAATATTAAAATTTTGTCTTGAATCTTTCGGATCTAAACATTCATGCCACAATAAAGAAAATTACATTGAGAATTATGCTAGGTAGAATTCCACATAAAAAATTCTGTTTTTATCATTTACCTACTCGAGGACAAGCAGGAATTAAGCTTGGGGATGCTTGATACGTCTCCAACGTATCTATAATTTTTGATTGTTCCATGCTATTATATTATCTGTTTTGGTTGTTAATGGGCTTATTTATACACTTTTATATTATTTTTGGGACTAACCTATTAACCCAAGGCACAGTGCAAATTGCTGTTTTTTGCCTATTTCAGTGTTTCACAGAAAAGGAATATCAAACGGAACCCAAACGGAATGAAACCTTCGGGAGAGTTATTTTTGGAACAAACGTGATTCAGGGGACTTGGAGTGGACATCAAGAAATCAACGAGGAGGCCACGAGGCAGGGAGGCGCGTTGCCCCTGGGCGCGCCCCCACCCTCGTGGGCCCCTCGTAGCTCCATCGACCTACTTCTTCCTCCTATATATACCCATATACCCTGAAAACGTCCAGGAGCACCATGAAACCCTATTTCCACCGCCGCAACCTTCTATACCCAAGAGATCCCATCTTGGGGCCTTTTTCGGAGCTTCGCCGGAGGGGGAATCAATCACGGAGGGCTTCTACATCAACACCACAGCCTCTCCGATGATGTGTGAGTAGTTTACCTCAGACCTTTGGGTCCATAGTTATTAGCTAGATGGCTTCTTCTCTCTCTTTGGATCTCAATAAAATGTTCTCCTCGATCTTCTTGGAGATCTATTTGGTGTAACTCTTTTTGCGGTGTGTTTGTCGAGATCCGATGAATTGTGGGTTTATGATCAAGTTTATCTATGAACAATATTTGATTCTTCTCTGAAATCTTTTATGTATGATTGGTTATCTTTGCAAGTCTCTTCGAATTATCAGTTTGGTTTGGCCTACTAGATTGATCTTTCTTGCAATGGGAGAAGTGCTTAGCTTTGGGTTCAATCTTGCGGTGTCCTTTCCTAGTGACAATAGGGACAGCAAGGCACGTATTGTATTGTTTCCATCGAGGATAAAAAGATGGGGTTCATATCATATTGCTTGAGTTTATCCCTCTACATCATGTCATCTTGCTTAATGTGTTACTTTGTTCTTATGAACTTAATATTCTAGATGCATGCTGGATAGATGTCGATGTGTGGAGTAATAGTAGTAGACGCAGAATCGTTCGGTCTACTTGTCGCGGATGTGATGCCTATATACATGATCATGCCTAGATATTCTCATAATTACGCACTTTTCTATCAATTGCTCGACAGTAATTTGTTCACCCTGAAGGAAATATGCCCTAGAGGCAATAATAAAGTTATTATTTATTTCCTTATAATCATGATAAATGTTTATTATTCATGCTAGAATTGTATTTACCGGAAACATAATACATGTGTGAATACATAGACAAACAAAGTGTCACTAGTATGCCTCTACTTGACTAGCTCGTTAATCAAAGATGGTTATGTTTCCTAACCATGAACAATGAGTTGTTATTTGATTAACAAGGTCACATCATTAGTAGAATGATCTGATTGACATGACCCATTCCATTAGCTTAGCACCCGATCGTTTAGTATGTTGCTATTGCTTTCTTCATGACTTATACATGTTCCTATGACTATGAGATTATGCAACTCCCGTTTACCGGAGGAACACTTTGGGTACTACCAAACGTCACAACGTAACTGGGTGATTATAAAGGAGTACTACAAGTGTCTCCAATGGTCGATGTTGGGTTGGCGTATTTCGAGATTAGGATTTGTCACTCCGATTGTCGGAGAGGTATCTCTGGGCCCTCTCGGCAATACACATCACATAAGCCTTGCAAGCATTACAACTAATATGTTAGTTGTGAGATGATGTATTACGGAACGAGTAAAGAGACTTGCCGGTAACGAGATTGAACTAGGTATTGGATACCGACGATCGAATCTCGGGCAAGTAACATACCGATGACAAAGGGAACAACGTATGTTGTTATGCGGTCTGACCGATAAAGATCTTCGTAGAATATGTAGGAGCCAATATGGGCATCCAGTTCCCGCTATTGGTTATTGACCGGAGACGTGTCTCGGTCATGTCTACATTGTTCTCGAACCCGCAGGGTCCGCACGCTTAAGGTTACGATGACAGTTATATTATGAGTTTATGCATTTTGATGTACCGAAGGTTGTTCGGAGTCCCGGATGTGATCACGGACATGACGAGGAGTCTCGAAATGGTCGAGACGTAAAGATTGATATATTGGAAGCCTATGTTTGGACATCGGAAGTGTTCCGGGTGAAATCGGGATTTTACCGGGTTACCGGGAGGTTACCGGAACCCCCGGGAGCCATATGGGCCTTCATGGGCCTTAGTGGAAAGGAGAAAGGGGCAGCCCAAGGGGGCTGCGCGCCTCCCCCCTTCCCCTAGTCCTATTAGGACTAGGAGAGGTGGCCGGCCACCCCTCTCCCTCTTTCCCCCTTGGGAATCCTAGTTGGAATAGGATTGGGGGGGGGAGTCCTACTCCCAGTAGGAGTAGAACTCCTCCTGCGCCTCTCTCTCTTGGCCAGCGCCCCCTCCCCCCTTGGCTCCTTTATATACTGAGGTAGAGGCACCCCAAAGACACACAAGTTGACACAAGTTGATCCACGTGATCTATTCCTTAGCCGTGTGCGGTGCCCCCTGCCACCATATTCCTCGATAATACTGTAGCGGAGTTTAGGCGAAGCCCTGCTGCTGTAGTTCATCAAGATCGTCACCACACCGTCGTGCTGACGGAACTCTTCCCCGACACTTTGCTGGATCAGAGTCCGGGGATCGTCATCGAGCTGAACGTGTGCTCGAACTCGGAGGTGCCGTAGTTTCGGTGCTTGATCGGTTGGATCGAGAAGACGTACGACTACTTCCTCTACGTCGTGTCATCGCTTCCGCAGTCGGTCTGCATTGGGTACGTAGACAATACTCTCCCCTCGTTGCTATCCATCACATGATCTTGCGTGTGCGTAGGAAATTTTTTGAAATTACTACGAAACCCAATAGTGGCATCCGAGCCAGGTTATTTATGTTGATGTTATATGCACGAGTAGAACACAAGTGAGTTGTGGACGATACAAGTCATACTGCCTACCAGCATGTCATACTTTGGTTCGGCGGTATTGTTGGACGAGACGACCCGGACCAACCTTACGCGTACGCTTACGCGAGACCGGTTCCCTCGACGTGCTTTGCACAGAGATGGCTTGCGGGCGACTGTCTCTCCAACTTTAGTTGAACCAAGTATGGCTACGCCCGGTCCTTGCGAAGGTTAAAACGGAGTCTATTTGACAAACTATCGTTGTGGTTTTGATGCGTAGGTGAGATTGGTTCTTACTTAAGCCCATAGCAGCCACGTAAAACATGCAACAACAAAGTAGAGGACGTCTAACTTGTTTTTGCAGGGCATGTTGTGATGTGATATGGTCAAGGCATGATGCTGAATTTTATTGTATGAGATGATCATGTTTTGTAACCGAGTTATCGGCAACTGGCAGGAGCCATATGGTTGTCGCTTTATTGTATGCAATGCAATCGCGATGTAATGCTTTACTTTATTACTAAACGGTAGTGATAGTCGTAGAAGCATAAGATTGGCGAGACGACAACGATGCTACGATGGAGATCAAGGTGTCGCGCTGGTGACGATGGTGATCATGACGGTGCTTCAGAGATGGAGATCACAGGCACAAGATGATGATGGCCATATCATATCACTTATATTGATTGCATGTGATGTTTATCTTTTATGCATCTTATCTTGCTTTGATTGACGGTAGCATTATAAGATGATCTCTCACTAAATTATCAAGAAGTGTTCTCCCTGAGTATGCACCGTTGCGAAAGTTCTTTCGTGCTGAGACACCACGTGATGATCGGGTGTGATAGGCTCTACGTTCAAATACAACGGGTGCAAAACAGTTGCGCACGCAGAATACTCAGGTTAAACTTGACGAGCCTAGCATATACAGATATGGCCTCGGAACACGGAGACCGAAAGGTCGAGCGTGAATCATATAGTAGATATGATCAACATAATGATGTTCACCGATGAAACTACTCCATCTCACGTGATGATCGGACATGGTTTAGTTGATTTGGATCACGTGATCACTTAGAGGATTAGAGGGATGTCTATCTAAGTGGGAGTTCTTTAGTAATATGATTAATTGAACTTAAATTTATCATGAACTTAGTCCCTGAAAGTATCTTGCTTGTTTATGTTGATTGTAGATAGATGGCTCGTGCTGTTGTTCCGTTGAATTTTAATGCGTTCCTTGAGAAAGCAAAGTTGAAAGATGATGGTAGCAATTACACGGACTGGGTCCGTAACTTGAGGATTATCCTCATTGCTGCACAGAAGAATTACGTCCTGGAAGCACCGCTGGGTGCCAGGCCTGCTGCTGGAGCAACACCAGATGTTATGAACGTCTGGCAGAGCAAAGCTGATGACTACTCGATAGTTCAGTGTGCCATGCTTTACGGCTTAGAATCGGGACTTCAACGACATTTTGAACGTCATGGAGCATATGAGATGTTCCAGGAGTTGAAGTTAATATTTCAAGCAAATGCCCGAATTGAGAGATATGAAGTCTCCAATAAGTTCTATAGCTGCAAGATGGAGGAGAACAGTTCTGTCAGTGAGCATATACTCAAAATGTCTGGGTATAATAATCACTTGATTCAATTGGGAGTTAATCTTCCGGATGATTGCGTCATTGACAAAATTCTCCAATCACTGCCACCAAGCTACAAGAGCTTCATGATGAACTATAATATGCAAGGGATGAACAAGACTATTCCCGAGCTCTTCGCAATGCTGAAAGCTGCGGAGGTAGAAATCAAAAAGGAGCATCAAGTGTTGATGGTTAACAAAATCACTAGTTTCAAGAAAAAGGGCAAAGGGAAGAAGAAAGGGAACTTCAAGAAGAACAGCAAGCCAGTTGCTGCTCAAGAGAAGAAACCCAAGTCTGGACCTAAGCCTGAAACTGAGTGCTTCTACTGCAAGCAGACTGGTCACTGGAAGCGGAACTGCCCCAAGTATTTGGCGGATAAGAAGGATGGCAAGGTGAACAAAGGTATATGTGATATACATGTTATTGATGTGTACCTTACCAATGCTCGCAGTAGCACCTGGGTATTTGATACTGGTTCTGTTGCTAATATTTGCAACTCGAAACAGGGGCTACGGATTAAGCGAAGATTGGCTAAGGACGAGGTGACGATGCGCGTGGGAAACGGTTCCAAAGTCGATGTGATCGCAGTCGGCACGCTACCTCTACATCTACCTTCGGGATTAATATTAGACCTAAGTAATTGTTATTTGGTGCCAGCGTTGAGCATGAACATTATATCTGGATCTTGTTTAATGCGAGACGGTTATTCATTTAAATCAAAGAATAATGGTTGTTCTATTTATATGAGTAATATCTTTTATGGTCATGCACCCTTGAAGAGTGGTCTATTCTTATTGAATCTCGATAGTAGTAATACACATATTCATAATGTTGAAGCCAAAAGATGCAGAGTTGATAATGAAAGTGCAACTTATTTGTGGCACTGTCATTTAGGTCATATCGGTATAAAGCGCATGAAGAAACTCCATGCTGATGGACTTTTGGAACCACTTGATTATGAATCACTTGGTACTTGCGAACCGTGCCTCATGGGCAAGATGACTAAAACACCGTTCTCCGGTACTATGGAGAGAGCAACAGATTTGTTAGAAATCATACATACCGATGTATGTGGTCCAATGAATATTGAGGCTCGAGGCGGGTATCGTTATTTTCTCACCTTCACAGATGATTTGAGCAGATATGGATATATCTACTTAATGAAGCATAAGTCTGAAACATTTGAAAAGTTCAAAGAATTTCAGAGTGAAGTTGAAAATCATCGTAACAAGAAAATAAAGTTTCTACGATCTGATCGTGGAGGAGAATATTTGAGTTACGAGTTTGGTGTACATTTGAAAAACTGTGGAATAGTTTCACAACTCACGCCACCCGGAACACCACAGCGCAATGGTGTGTCCGAACGTCGTAATCGTACTTTACTAGATATGGTGCGATCTATGATGTCTCTTACAGATTTACCGCTGTCATTTTGGGGTTGTGCTTTAGAGACGGCCGCATTCACGTTTTATAGGGCACCATCAAAATCCGTTGAGACGACGCCTTATGAACTGTGGTTTGGCAAGAAACCAAAGTTGTCGTTTCTTAAAGTTTGGGGCTGCGATGCTTATGTGAAAAAGCTTCAACCTGATAAGCTCGAACCCAAATCGGAGAAATGTGTCTTCATAGGATACCCAAAGGAAACTGTTGGGTACACCTTCTATCACAGATCCGAAGGCAAGACATTCGTTGCTAAGAATGGATCATTTCTAGAGAAGGAGTTTCTCTCAAAAGAAGTGAGTGGGAGGAAAGTAGAACTTGACGAGGTAACTGTACCTGCTCCCTTACTTGAAAGTAGTTCATCACAGAAAACTGTTTCAGTGACACCTACACCAGTTAGTGAGGAAGCCAATGATAATGATCATGAAACTTCAGATCAAGATACTACTGAACCTCGTAGATCAACCAGAGTAAGATCCGCGCCAGACTGGTACGGTAATCCTGTTCTGGAAGTCATGTTACTAGATCATGATGAACCTATGAACTATGAAGAAGCGATGGTGAGCCCAGATTCCGCAAAATGGCTTGAAGCCATGAAATCTGAGATGGGATCCATGTATGAGAACAAAGTATGGACTTTGGTTGACTTGCCCGATGATCGGCAAGTAATTGAGAATAAATGGATCTTTAAGAAGAAGACTGACGCTGATGGTAATGTTACTGTCTACAAAGCTCGACTTGTCGCAAAAGGTTTTCGGCAAGTTCAAGGGATTGACTACGATGAGACCTTCTCACCCGTAGCGATGCTTAAGTCCGTCCGAATCATGTTAGCGATTGCCGCATTTTATGATTATGAAATTTGGCAGATGGATGTGAAAACTGCATTCCTGAATGGATTTCTGGAAGAAGAGTTGTATATGATGCAACCGGAAGGTTTTGTCGATCCAAAGGGAGCTAACAAAGTGTGCAAGCTCCAGCGATCCATTTATGGACTGGTGCAAGCCTCTCGGAGTTGGAATAAACGTTTTGATAGTGTGATCAAAGCATTTGGTTTTATACAGACTTTCGGAGAAGCCTGTATTTACAAGAAAGTGAGTGGGAGCTCTGTAGCATTTCTGATATTATATGTGGATGACATATTACTGATTGGAAATGATATAGAATTTCTGGATAGCATAAAGGGATACTTGAATAAAAGTTTTTCAATGAAAGACCTCGGTAAAGCTGCTTACATATTAGGCATTAAGATCCATAGAGATAGATCAAAACGCTTAATTGGACTTTCACAAAGCACATACCTTGACAAAATTTTGAAGAAGTTCAAAATGGATCAAGCGAAGAAAGGGTTCTTGCCTGTGTTACAAGGTGTGAAATTGAGTAAGACTCAATGCCCGACCACTGCAGAAGATAGAGAGAATATAAAAGATGTTCCCTATGCATCAGCCATAGGATCTATCATGTATGCAATGCTGTGTACCAGACCTGATGTATGCCTTGCTATAAGTTTAGCAGGGAGGTACCAAAGTAATCCAGGAGTGGATCACTGGACAGCGGTCAAGAACATCCTGAAATACCTGAAAAAGGACTAAGGATATGTTTCTCGTATATGGAGGTGACAAAGAGCTCATCGTAAAAGGTTACGTTGATGCAAGCTTTGACACTGATCCGGACGATTCTAAATTGCAAACCGGATACGTGTTTACATTAAACGGTGGAGCTGTCAGTTGGTGTAGTTCTAAACAAAGCGTCGTAGCGGGATCTACATGTGAAGCGGAATACATAGCTGCTTCAGAAGCAGCAAATGAAGGAGTCTGGATGAAGGAGTTCATATCCGATCTGGGTGTCATACCTAGTGCATCGGGTCCAATGAAAATCTTTTGTGACAATACTGGTGCAATTGCCTTGGCAAAGGAATCCAGATTTCACAAAAGGACCAAACACATCAAGAGACGCTTCAACTCCATCCGGGATCTAGTCCAGGTGGGAGACATAGAGATTTGCAAGATACATACGGATCTGAATGTTGCAGACCCGTTGACTAAGCCTCTTCCATGAGCAAAACATGATCAGCACCAAGGCTCCATGGGTGTTAGAATCATTACAGTGTAATCTAGATTATTGACTCTAGTGCAAGTGGGAGACTGAAGGAAATATGCCCTAGAGGCAATAATAAAGTTATTATTTATTTCCTTATAATCATGATAAATGTTTATTATTCATGCTAGAATTGTATTACCGGAAACATAATACATGTGTGAATACATAGACAAACAAAGTGTCACTAGTATGCCTCTACTTGACTAGCTCGTTAATCAAAGATGGTTATGTTTCCTAACCATGAACAATGAGTTGTTATTTGATTAACGAGGTCACATCATTAGTAGAATGATCTGATTGACATGACCCATTCCATTAGCTTAGCACCCGATCGTTTAGTATGTTGCTATTGCTTTCTTCATGACTTATACATGTTCCTATGACTATGAGATTATGCAACTCCCGTTTACCGGAGGAACACTTTGGGTACTACCAAACGTCACAACGTAACTGGGTGATTATAAAGGAGTACTACAGGTGTCTCCAATGGTCGATGTTGGGTTGGCGTATTTCGAGATTAGGATTTGTCACTCCGATTGTCGGAGAGGTATCTCTGGGCCCTCTCGGCAATACACATCACATAAGCCTTGCAAGCATTACAACTAATATGTTAGTTGTGAGATGATGTATTACGGAACGAGTAAAGAGACTTGCCGGTAACGAGATTGAACTAGGTATTGGATACCGACGATCGAATCTCGGGCAAGTAACATACCGATGACAAAGGGAACAACGTATGTTGTTATGCGGTCTGACCGATAAAGATCTTCGTAGAATATGTAGGAGCCAATATGGGCATCCAGGTCCCGCTATTGGTTATTGACCGGAGACGTGTCTCGGTCATGTCTACATTGTTCTCGAACCCGTAGGGTCCGCACGCTTAAGGTTACGATGACAGTTATATTATGATTTTATGCATTTTGATGTACCAAAGGTTGTTCGGAGTCCCGGATGTGATCACGGACATGACGAGGAGTCTCGAAATGGTCGAGACGTAAAGATTGATATATTGGAAGCCTATGTTTGGACATCGGAAGTGTTCCGGGTGAAATCGGGATTTTACCGGGTTACCGGGAGGTTACCGGAACCCCCCGGGAGCCATATGGGCCTTCATGGGCCTTAGTGGAAAGGAGAAAGGGGCAGCCCAAGGGGGCTGCGCGCCTCCCCCCTTCCCCTAGTCCTATTAGGACTAGGAGAGGTGGCCGGCCACCCCTCTCCCTCTTTCCCCCTTGGGAATCCTAGTTGGAATAGGATTGGGGGGGGGGGGGAGTCCTACTCCCGGTAGGAGTAGAACTCCTCCTGCGCCTCTCTCTCTTGGCCAGCGCCCCCTCCCCCCTTGGCTCCTTTATATACTGAGGTAGAGGCACCCCAAAGACACACAAGTTGACACAAGTTGATCCACGTGATCTATTCCTTAGCCGTGTGCGGTGCCCCCTGCCACCATATTCCTCGATAATACTGTAGCGGAGTTTAGGCGAAGCCCTGCTGCTGTAGTTCATCAAGATCGTCACCACACCGTCGTGCTGACGGAACTCTTCCCCGACACTTTGCTGGATCGGAGTCCGGGGATCGTCATCGAGCTGAACGTGTGCTCGAACTCGGAGGTGCCGTAGTTTCGGTGCTTGATCGGTTGGATCGAGAAGACGTACGACTACTTCCTCTACGTCGTGTCATCGCTTCCGCAGTCGGTCTGCGTTGGGTACGTAGACAATACTCTCCCCTCGTTGCTATGCATCACATGATCTTGCGTGTGCATAGGAATTTTTTTGAAATTACTACGAAACCCAACACACCCACCGTAATACTTATGCTATCTTGAGATAAGCCACTAGTGAAACCTATGGCCCCGGGGTCTATCTTTTATCATATAAGTTTCCCATCTATTTTATTTCGCAATCTTTAATTTCAACCTATATCATAAAAATACCAAAAATGTTTATCTTATTATTATAATCTCTATCAGATCTCACTCTTCTAAGTGACCGTGAAGGGATTGTCATCCCCTTTATCGCGTTGGTTGCACGTTTCTTATTTGTTTGTGTAGGTACGAGGGACTTGCACGTAGTCTCCTACTGGATTGATACCTTGGTTCTCAAAAACTGAGGGAAATACTTACGCTACTTTATTGCATCACCCTTTCCTCTTCAAGGGAAAACCAACATAGTGCTCAAGAGGTAGCATTGCCTGCCTGCGGCCCACTGCGTGGCTGCACCAGCGGCCCTGTACGACCCATCTTCACCAGCGAACACTCAAGACCCTAGCGAGGGGCCAAGCCTCGCGAGGCGAACGATGCAAGACCTCCTCGGGGGCAGCCTCACCAGGCTGGCTCGCGAGGGGCAGAGAGATCAAGGCGAGGGGCACCTCGTGAGGTCCCTGTGACACAAGCCATGACGACCAAGGCCAGGCGGGCGCCCGCGTGCACATCATACTCATTTCTTCTTTGGTGATAAAGAGGCAAGCGCAGGCGAGGAGTCCCGAGGCATCAGGCAAAGGTTTCCATATCGGTGCAACAAGACCAAGACCAGCAGGATGGCATGACGGAGGTCACCGTGGAGCCCAGGACGGCGTCACCACCAGAACCTTTGGCAGGCGAAGACCACCTTTAGCCAGGATAACTTGTACTAGTTGTCTCCCTTCAAATTTGGCCGTTGTTGGATCCCTTCCCGTTTACATTTGGGAAGAGGACCAGGGCCTCTATAAATAGGACTAGCCACCACAGTAGGAAGGGGAGAACTCATCTTGGAACAGATCTGGGACCATTCAGATCATCCTCAACCACACAAGCTCACCGAGCTCAAGGACACCTCTCCTCAGGAGGCTGTTTGATACGTCTCCGTCGTATCTACTTTTCCAAACATTTTTGCCCTTGTTTTGGACTCTAACTTGCATGATTTCAATGGAACTAACCCGGACTAACGCTGTTTTCAGCAGAATTGCCATGGTGTTATTTTTGTGCAGAAATAAAAGTTCTTGGAATGACCTGAAAGTCAACGGAGATTATTTCTGGAATATATAAAAAATATTGGCGAAAAGATCCATGTCAGGGGGCCCACACCCTGTCCACGAGGGTGGGGGGCACGCCCTACCCCCTGGGCATGCCCCCTGCCTCGTGGCCCCCCTAACGCTCCACGGACCTCAACCTTGACTCCATATATTCAGTTTCAGGGAGAAAAAAAATCAGAGAGAAGGATTCATCGCATTTTACGATACGGAGCTGCCGCCAAGCCCTAAACTCTCTCCGGAGGGCTGATCTGGAGTCCGTTCGGGGCACCGGAGAGGGGAATCCGTCGCCATCATCATCATCAACCTTCCTCCATCACCAATTTCATGATGCTCACCGCCGTGCGTGAGTAATTCCATCGTAGGCTTGCTGGACGGTGATGGGTTGGATGAGATTTATCATGTAATCGAGTTAGTTTTGTTAGGGTTTGATCCCTAGTATCCACTATGTTCTGAGATTAATGTTGCTATGACTTTGCTATGTTTAATGCTTGTCACTAGGGCCCGAGTACCATGATTTCAGATCTAAACCTATTATATTTTCATCAATATATGAGAGTTCTTGATCCTATCTTGCAAGTCTATAGTCACCTATTATGTGTTATGACGTTAACCCCAAAGTGACAATAATCGGGTTACTTACCAGTGATGACCGTAGTTTGAGGAGTTCATGTATTCACTACGTGTTAATGCTTTGGTACGGTACACTATTAAAAGGAGGCCGTAATATCCCTTAGTTTCAATAGGACCCCGCTGCCACGGGAGGGTAGGACAAAAGATGTCATGCAAGTTCTTTTCCATAAGCACGTTTGACTATATTCGGTATACATGCCTACATTACATTGATGAACTGGAGCTAGTTCTGTGTCACCCTATGTTATGACTATTACATGATCGATCGCATCCGGCATAATTCTCTATCACCGATCCATTGCCTACGAGCTTTCCATATATTGTTCTTCGCTTATTTACTTTTCCGCTGCTACTGTTACAATCACTATAAAACCCAAAAATATTACTTTTGCTACTGTTACTTTTGCTACCACTACCACTACTATCATATTACTTTGCTACTATATACTTTGCTGCAGATATTAAGTTTCCAGGTGTGGTTGAATTGACAACTCAGCTGCTAATACTTGAGAATATTCTTTGGCTCCCCTTGTGTCTAATCAATAAATTTGGGTTGAATACTCTACCCTCGAAAACTGTTGCGATCCCCTATACTTGTGGGTTATCACTGTTCTTCCCTTGTACTCGTTCATCCTCAGCCCAAGAGGCAATCCACCACACCACACTGGAGTAGGGTATGACACCACATCGGTGGCCCGAACCAGTATAAACCATGTGTCCTTTCTTCTGCGAGTTCGACATGCTGAACTTTGAGATTGCGGTGAGAGTGTGAGCTAGGGGGAGGAGAGATCTTCGTGCGCACCCCAGAGTTCGATCCTCAAGGGTTTTGCCAGAACCCGAAATCCGACATGTGGCGTGCCAGGTAGGGGTGCGCTGAAGCTTTCCTTCCGTTGATCCATGTTCCACCACTCCACCGCGTCCATGTCAGACGCTCGCCAAGCCCGCGCCGAGTGCCGAGCCGCCCTGGCCGCTCGCGTCGCCCGGACGGTGCCCGTTGGTGGACCTCCCCGCCGATCTCCATCACCTATTGCCAACGCCGCTACCGGCCCGGTAGCAAACGAGTAGCAAGCATCATCACTGCACCCCTCCGTGCGGCGGGAAGGCCGCACCGCCACCCCATCGCTGACTCCGACCGGCTCGTCGTCCCACGCTTGTCGCGCGCCCATCGATGCATAGGCCACGTTGCTCATGGCGCGCGAGCTCCTGCGTTATCGCCCGGTTGACGACCTCTATAAGGACTGGTTAGACCGCATCGCCGATATCGTCAACGTCGCTGGGGGCTCTCCTGCACCATCCCTCTTACTGCCTCGACTGCCTCCGGCCACAGGAGACGTAGCTCACGGGGCGCCTCCGCCGCCCCTGCATCAAGACGGCACCCTCGCGCCGAGACGCGCGGCACATGGAGCACCCCTGACTCCTCCGCACCAAGAAGGCATCCTCGCCCCGAGACAAGCCGTCCCGTGGCGCGATCCACTGCACCGGTGATGTCTACTACACAACCTTCTTCTTGTAGACGTTGTTGGGCCTCCAAGTGCAGAGGTTTGTAGGACAGTAGCAAATTTCCCTCAAGTGGATGACCTAAGGTTTATCAATCCGTAGGAGGCGTAGGATGAAGATGGTCTCTCTCAAGCAACCCTACAACCAAATATCAAAGAGTCTCTTGTGTCCCCAACACAGCCAATACAATGGTAAATTGTATAGGTGCACTAGCTCGGCGAAGAGATGGTGATACAAGTGCAATATGGATAGTAGACAATAGTTTTTGTAATATGAAAATATAAAAACAGCAAGGTAACTAATGATAAAAGTGAGCGTAAACGGTATTGCAATGTGTGGAAATAAGGCCTAGGGTTCATACTTTCGCTAGTGTAAGTTCCCTCAACAATAATATCATAATTGGATCACATAACTATCCCTCAACATGCAACAAAGAGTCACTCCAAAGTCACTAATAGCGGAGAACGAACGAAGAGATTATGGTAGGTACGAAACCACCTCAAAGTTATTCTTTCCAATCAATCCGTTGGGCTATTCCTATAAGTGTCACAAACAGCCCTAGAGTTCGTACTAGAATAACACCTTAAGACACAAATCAACCAAAACCCTAATGTCACCTAGATACTCCAATGTCACCTCAAGTATTCGTGGGTATGATTATACGATATGCATCACACAATCTCAGATTCATCTATTCAACCAACACATAGAACCTCAAAGAGTGCCCCAAAGTTTCTACCAGAGAATCGCGATGAAAACGTGTGCCAACCCCTATGCATAGGTTCATGGGTGGAACTCGCAAGTTGATCACCAAAACATACATCAAGTTAATCACGTGGTATCCCATTGTCACCACAGATACACACGGCAAGACATACATCAGGTGTTCTCAAATCTTTAAAGACTCAATCCGATAAGATAACTTCAAAGGGGAAACTCAGTTCATTACAAGAGAGTAGAGGGGGAAGAAACATCATAGGATCCAAATATAATAGCAAAGCTCGCGATACATCAAGATCATATCATCTCAAGAACATGAGAGAGAGAGAGAGATCAAACACATAGCTACTAGTACATACCCTCAGCCCCGAGGAAGAACTACTCCCTCCTCGTCATGGAGAGCACCGGGATGATGAAGATGGCCACCGGAGAGGGATTCCCCCCTCCGACAGGATGCCAGAATGGGTCTAGATTGGCTTTCGGTGTCTACGGAGGCTTCTGGCGGCAGGACTCCCGATCTATTGTCTGTTCTGGAAGTTTTAGGATACGTAGGTATATATGGGTGCAGGAAGTACGTCGGTGGAGCTTCGGGGGCCCCACGAGGCAGGGGGGTGCGCCCTAGGGGGTGCGCCCCCACCCTCGTGAGCACCTCACTTGGCTCCTGACGTGGGGTCCAAGTCCATTCGGTAGCTTTCCTTCCAAAAATAACTTCTCCAGTTGATTTCGTTCCGTTTCGACTCCGTTTGATATTCCTTTTCTTCGAAACAATGAAATAGGCAAAAAACAGCAATTCTGGGCTGGGCCTCCGGTTAACAGGTTAGTCCCCAAAAATAATATAAAAGTGGATAATAAAGCCCAATATTGCCCAAAACAGTAGATAACATAGCATGGAGCAATCAAAAATTATAGATACGTTGGAGACGTATCAAGCATCCCCAAGCTTAATTCCTGCTCGTCCTCGAGTAGGTAAATGATAAAAGAAAGAATTTTTGATGTGGAATGCTAGTTGGCATAATTTCAATGCAATTCTTCTTAATTGTGGTATGAATATTCAGATCCAAAAGATTCAAGACAAAAGTTCATATTGACATAAAAATGATAATACTTGAAGCATACTAACTAAGCAATTATGTCTTCTCAAAATAACATGGCCAAAGAAGGTTCATCCCTACAAAATCATATAGTTTAGTCATGTTTCATTTTCGTCACATAGGAATGCTCTCATCATGCACAACCCCGATGACAAGCCATGCAATTGTTTCATACTTTAGCAATCTCAAACCTACAAAGTTTCATGCAATACATGAGCGCGAGCCATGGATATAGCACTATGGGTGGAATAGAATATAATGATGGGGGGTTATGTGGAGAAGACAAAAAAGGAGAAAGTCTCACATCAACGAGGCTAATCAATGGGCTATGGATATGCCCATCGATTGATGTTAATGCAAGGAGTAGGGATTGCCATGCAACAGATGCACTAGATCTATAAATATATGCAAGCTCAACAAAAGAAACTAAGTGGATGTGCATCCAACTTGCTTGCTCACGAAGACCTAGGGCACTTGAGGAGGCCCATTGTTGGAATATACAAGCCAAGTTCTATAATGAAAAATTCCCACTAGTATATGAAAGTGACAAAACAAGAGACTCTCTATCATAAAGATCATGGTGCTACTTTGAACCACAAGTGTGGAAAAGGATAGTAGCATTGTCCCTTCTCTCTTTTTCTCTCATTTTTTATTTTGCCTTTCTTTTTTATGGCCTTTCTCTTTTTTTGGGCCTTCTCTTTTTTATGGCCTTTCTCTTTTTTTATTCCTCACTTGGGACAATGCTCTAAAAAATGATGATCATCACACTTCTATTTATTTACAACTCGATACTAGAACAGAGTATGACTCTATATGAATGCCTTCGGCGGTGTACCCGGATATGCAATGAATCAAGAGTGACATGTATGAAAGAATTATGAACGGTGGCTTTGCCACAAATACTATGTCAACTACATGATCATGCTAAACAATATGACGATGATGAATGTGTCATGATGAACGGAATGATGGAAAGTTGCATGGCAATATATCTCGGAATGGCTATGGAAATGCCATAATAGGTAGGTATGGTGGCTGTTTTGAGGAAGATATAAGGAGGTTTATGTATGAAAGAGCGTATCATATCACGGGGTTTGGATGCACCGGCAAAGTTTGCGCCAACTCTCAATGTGAGAAAGGGCAATGCACGGTACCGAAGAGGCTAGCAAGGATGTAAGGGTGAGAGTGCGTATAATCCATGGACTCAACATTAGTGATAAAGAACTCACATACTTATTGCAAAAATCTACAAGTCATCAAAAACCTCAGTACTACGTGCATGCTCCTAGGGGGATAGATTGGTAGGAAAAGACCATCGCTCGTCCCCGACCGCCACTCATAAGGAAGACAATCAAATAACACCTCATGTTTCAAATTTGTTGCACAACGTTTACCATATGTGCATGCTACGGGACTTGCAAACTTCAACACAAGTATTTCTCAATTTCACAACTACTCAACTAGCACGACTTTGATATTATTACCCCCATATCTCAAAACAATCATCAAGCATCAAACTTCTCTTAGTATTCAACACACTCGTAAGAAAGTTTTATTATTCTTGAATACCTAGCATATTAGGATTTTAAGCAAATTACCATGCTATTAAGAATCTCAAAATAATCTAAGTGAAGCATGAGAGTTCATCTATTTCTTCAAAATAAAACTACCACCATGCTCTAAAAGGTATAAGTGAAGCACTAGAGCAAATGACAAACTCCTCCGAAAGATATAAGTGAAAATCAATGAGTAGTAGAAAACTTATGCAACTATGTGAAGACTCTCTAACATTTAAGAATTTAAGATCTTGGTATTTTATTCAAACAGAAAGCAAAGAAAAATAAAATGAAATGACGCTCCAAGCAAAACACATATCATGTGGCGAATAAAAATATAGCTCCAAGTAAAGTTACCAATGAACGAAGACGAAAGAGGGGATGCCTTCTGGGGCATCCCCAAGCTTAGGCTTTTGGTTGTCCTTGAATATTACCTTGGGGTGCCTTGGGCATCCCCAAGTTTAGGCTCTTGCCACTTCTTGTTCCATAATCCATCAAAACTTTACCCAAAACTTGAAAACTTCACAACACAAAACTTAACAAAAAACTCGTAAGCTCTGTTATTATAAGAAAATAAATCACCACTTCGGTACTGTAATGAACTAATTCTTTATTTATATTGGTGTTAAACCTACTATATTCCAACTTATCTATGGTTTACAAACTATTTTACTAGGCACATATTCATCAAAATAAGTAAACAACACATGAAAAACAGAATCTGTCAAAAACAGAACAGTCTGTAGTAATATGAATCAAACATATACTTATGGAACTCATAAAATTCTAAAATAAATTTCTGGAACTGAGTAATTTATCTATTAATCATCTGCAGAAATAATTAACTAAATAGCACTCCCCAAATAAAAATGGCAGCAATTCTCGTGAGCGCTAAAGTTTCTGTTTTTTACAGCATGATCAACAAGACTTTCCCCAAGTCTTCCCAAAGGTTCTACTTGGCACAAACACTAATTAAATGCATAAAACAACATCTAAACAGAGGCTAGATGAATTATTTGTTACTAAACATGAGAAAAAAGCAAGGAAGAAAAGTAAAGTTGGGTTGCCTCCCAACAAGCGCTATCGTTTAACACCCCTAGCTAGGCATGATGATTTCAATGATGCTCACATAAAAGATAAGAACTGAAACATAAAGAGAGCATCATGAAGAATATAACTATCACATTTAAGTCTAACCCTCTTCCTATTCATAGGGATTTTGTGAGCAAACAACTTATGGGAACAATAATCAACTAGCATAGGAAGGCAAAACAAGCATAACTTCAAAACTTTAAGCACATAGAGAGGAAACTTGATATTGTTGCAATTCCTACAAGCATATATTCCGCCCTCATAATAAATTTCAGTAGCATCATGAATGAATTCAAAAATATAACTATCACATAAAGCATTCTTTTCATGGTCTACAAGCATCGAAATTTTATTACTCTCCACATAAGCAAATTTCTTCTCATGAATAGTAGTGGGAGCAAGCTCAACAAAATAATTATCATGTGAGGCATAATCCAATTGAAAACTGAAATCATGATGAAAAGTTTCATGGATATCATTATTATTTATAGCATACAAGTCATCACAATAATCATCATAGATAGCAACTTTGTTCTCATAATCAATTGGAACCTCTTCCGGAATAGTGGATTCATCACAAAATAAAAGTCATGACTTCTCCAAATCCACTTTCATCAATATAATCATCATAAATAGGAGGCATGCTTTCATCATAATAAATTTTCTCATCAAAGCTTGGGGGACGAAAAATATCATCTTCATCAAACATAGCTTCCCCAAGCTTGTGGCTTTGCATATCATTAGCATCATGGATATTCAAGGAATTCATACTAACAAAATTGCAATCATGCTCATCATTTAAATATTTAGTGCCAAACATTTTATAGATTTCTTCTTCTAGCACTTGAGCACAATTATCCTTTCCATCATACTCACGAAAGATATTAAAAAGGTGAAGCGTATGAGACAAACTCAATTCCATTTTTTTGTAATTTTCTTTTATAAACTAAACTAGTGATAAAACAAGAAACTAAAAGACTCGATTGCAAGATCTAAAGATATACCTTCAAGCACTCACCTCCCCGGCAACGGCGCCAGAAAAGAGCTTGATGTCTACTACGCAACCTTCTTCTTGTAGACATTGTTGGGCCTCCAAGTGCAGAGGTTTGTAGGACAGTAGCAAATTTCACTCAAGTGGATGACCTAAGGTTTATCAATCCGTAGGAGGCATAGGATGAAGATGGTCTCTCTCAAGCAACCCTGCAACCAAATATCAAAGAGTCTCTTGTGTCCCCAACACACCCAATACAATGGTAAATTGCATAGGTGCACTAGTTCGGCGAAGAGATGGTGATACAAGTGCAATATGGATAGTAGACAATAGTTTTTGTAATCTGAAAATATAAAAACAGCAAGGTAACTAATGATAAAAGTGAGCGTAAACGGTATTGCAATGTGTGGAAATAAGGCCTAGGGTTCATACTTTCGCTAGTGTAAGTTCCCTCAACAATAATATCATAATTGGATCACATAACTATCCCTCAACATGCAACAAAGAGTCACTCCAAAGTCACTAATAGCAGAGAACGAACGAAGAGATTATGGTAGGGTACGAAACCACCTCAAAGTTATTCTTTCCAATCAATCCGTTGGGCTATTCCTATAAGTGTCACAAACAGCCCTAGAGTTCGTACTAGAATAACACCTTAAGACACAAATCAACCAAAACCCTAATGTCACCTAGATACTCCAATGTCACCTCAAGTATCCGTGGGTATGATTATACGATATGCATCACACAATCTCAGATTCATCTATTCAACCAACACATAGAACCTCAAAGAGTGCCCCAAAGTTTCTACCAGAGAATCGCGATGAAAACGTGTGCCAACCCCTATGCATAGGTTCATGGGCGGAACTCGCAAGTTGATCACCAAAACATACATCAAGTGAATCACGTGGTATCCCATTGTCACCACAGATACACACGGCAAGACATACATCAGGTGTTCTCAAATCTTTAAAGACTCAATCCGATAAGATAACTTCAAAGGGGAAACTCAGTTCATTACAAGAGAGTAGAGGGGGGAAGAAACATCATAGGATCCAAATATAATAGCAAAGCTCGCGATACATCAAGATCATATCATCTCAAGAACATGAGAGAGAGAGAGAGATCAAACACATAGCTACTAGTACATACACTCAGCCCCGAGGAAGAACTACTCCCTCCTCGTCATGGAGAGCACCGGGATGATGAAGATGGCCACCGGAGAGGGATTCCCCCCTCCGACAGGATGCCGGAATGGGTCTAGATTGTCTTTCGGTGTCTACGGAGGCTTCTGGCGGCAGGACTCCTGATCTATTGTCTGTTCTGGAAGTTTTAGGATACGTAGGTATATATGGGTGCAGGAAGTACGTCGGTGGAGCTTCGGGGGCCCCATGAGGCAGGGGGGTGCGCCCTAGGGGGTGCGCCCCCACCCTCGTGAGCACCTCACTTGGCTCCTGACGTGGGGTCCAAGTCCATTCGGTAGCTTTCCTTCCAAAAATAACTTCTCCAGTTGATTTCGTCCCGTTTCGACTCCGTTTGATATTCCTTTTGTTCGAAACAATGAAATAGGCAAAAAACATCAATTCTGGGCTGGGTCTCCGGTTAACAGGTTAGTCCCCAAAAATAATATAAAAGTGGATAATAAAGCCCAATATTGCCCAAAACAGTAGATAACATAGCATGGAGCAATCAAAAATTAAAGATACGTTGGAGACGTATCAAGCATCCCCAAGCTTAATTCCTGCTCGTCCTCGAGTAGGTAAATGATAAAAGAAAGAATTTTTGATGTGGAATGCTAGTTGGCATAATTTCAATGCAATTCTTCTTAATTGTGGTATGAATATTCAGATCCGAAAGATTCAAGACAAAAGTTCATATTGACATAAAAATGATAATACTTCCAAGATAACAGTAGATAACATAGCATGGAGCAATCAAAAATTATAGATACGTTGGAGATGTATCAACCGGGCGCCCGCGCGAGAAGAAGGAAGCTGCCAAGAGGTTCCCCGGCCACAAGAAAATGCTCCTGCGCTCCCGGCACCACCACGACAAGATCGCGTGCTGCCTGCGGTGGCGGTGTGTGGACATCAAGGGCAGCCTGCGCCTCTGCAAAGGGCCCCGGTGGCCACAACAGGCTAGCAAGCCTTCACTCCCAAGCTGTGCACCGTCGTTTGGCTAGGCAAGTTCAAGCCGGATCTGCCTCCACGCTATGACGGCACCCCGACCCCACAGAGTTCCTGAAACTCTACGAGCTGAGCATCGAGGCGGCCAACGGCGACGAAAAAGTCATGGCGAACTGGTTTCCCATGGCTCTCAAGGATGGCGCTCGCTCGTGGCTCCTGAACCTGCCCGCGGGATCAATCTCCTCCTAGGGTGAGATGTGCGATCGCTTCATCGCCAACTTCCAAGGCACTCGCGACCACCCTCCAGCCGCGGGTGACCTACGTTGCATCAAGCAACATCCGGGAGAGACCCTGCAGAGGTACATCCAGTGCTTCAACATCATTCGCCTCAAGATCCCCAAGGTGACGGATGAGGCCATCATCCCAGCGTTCTCCGATGGCATCCGCGACGTCAAGATGAAGGAGGAGCTCGCCATCCACGAGGAGCTATGCACAACTCTGGAGCTGTTCAACATGGCAACCAAGTGCGCAAGAGCTGAGGAAGGGTGACTTTCCCCCCTCGAGCTCCATGCTACCGACCCAGAGGAGAAGAGAGCCAAGGTCAAGGACGTGAAGCGCAAGGGAGTAGCCATGCTCGCGGCGGAGCCAGACACGATGCGCGGCCGGGACCACCCCGAGTCGTCCAAGAGCAGCCGTCCGTTCTGCGCCTTCCACAACATACACAGCCACAACACCAACGGTTGTCAAGAGCTCAGGGCCATCCAAGATGTACGCTTCGGTCGACACCCCGAGCGCAACGACCAGGGATACGGCCGAGGAGGAGGACGAGGTGGAGGACGCTGGGATGACCGTGGCCCCCGCCAGGAGTGGCGCGACTGGCCTCGTGAGGACCACTGGCATGAGCAGCCTCGTGAGGGCGCCTGGCGCGACCAGCCTCGCGAGGACTGTCCTCAGGGCAATCCTCACCTCCCTTCGCTACCACCACCACCAAGAAGGAACGACGACCACCATCAGGACGAGGGGCTGGGGGCTTCCAGGAGCCGCGTGCCATCGCTTGCATCTTGGGCGGTGCTCAGGCCCCAGCTTCCCAGTGCATCTTCAAGCAGTTTGCTCATGAGGTGAACGCGGCCCTCTCCAGGCTCAAGGCCACGCGCCCGCTCAGGTGGTCCAAGTACGCCATCACCTTCAGCTCGGCGGACCAGCTCAAATGTGTGGCGACCACCGGCGTCCTCCCGATGCTCTGTTCACCTGTCATCAGCAATGTCCAAGTCACCAAGACCCTCATCGCCGGCGGCGCGGGGCTCAGTGTCCTGTCTGTCGAGACGTTCGACAGCCTTCAAGTGCCCTACGATCAGCTACAGCCTACCAAGCCCTTCTCAGGAGTGACCGACGGCTCCACCACCCTGATAGGGCAAGCTCGTCTCCCTGTCACCTTCGGCCAGTGCGATAATTACCGCACCGAGCACATCGACTTCGACATCGCCCACTAAAAGGATCGAGAAGAGGTGTCTAGAGGGGGGGTGAATAGACTGTAATCAAGAAAAGTTGTAGTTTTTAATTTCCCTTAGTTGATGTGGAGTTTGAGCACAAGTAAAAACAAACACAATACATATCAAGCAAACATGCAAGCATACAAAGAGTATATGAGCAGCGGAAAGTAAAGCATGCAAGTTGCAAGAATGCAAAGAGATGATATTGGAGTGTGCAAACGCAACTTGGAGACACGGAGATTTTTGGCATGGTTCCGATAGGTGGTGCTATCGTACATCCACGTTGATGGAGACTTCAACCCACGAAGGGTAACGGTCGCGCGAGTCCACGAAGGGCTCCACCCATGAAGGGTCCACGAAGAAGCAACCTTGTCTATCCCACCATGGCCGTCGCCCACGAAGGACTTACCTCACTAGGGTAGATCTTCACAGAGTAGGCGATCTCCTTGCCCTTAGAAACTCCTTGGTTCAACTCCACAATCTTGTCGGAGGCTCCCAAGTGACACCTAGCCAATCTAGGAGACACCACTCTCCAAGAAGTAACAAATGGTGTGTTGATGATGAACTCCTTGCTCTTGTGCTTCAAATGATAGTATCCCCAACACTCAACTCTCTCCCATAGGATTGGATTTGGTAGAAATAAGATTTGAGTGCAAAGCAACTTGGGGAAGGCTAGAGATCAAGATTTATGTGGTTGGAATGGAATATCTTGACCTCAACACAAGTGTAGGTGGTTCTCTCTCAGAAAATGTGTATTGGAAGTGTAGGCATAATCTGATGGTTCTCTTCACGAATGAAGAGTGGGTGGAGGGGTATATATAGCCTCCACACAAAATCTAACCGTTACACACAAATCACCAAACTCGGTGGGACCGAATCATTAAACTCGGTGGGACCAATTTAGTTCAAAAATGTGAATGTTAGGATTCTCGGTGGGACCGATGTCATTAGGGTTAGGGCATAATGTAATCTCGGTGAGACCGACTACACAAACTCGGTGGGACCGATTCGCTCTTTCGGTTGGATGGAAACATTACGAAAGGGAAACAGAGAGTTTGCATTGCAATCTCGGTGGGACCGATTGCTCATCTCGGTTAGACCGAAACGCTACGAAAGGAAACAGAGAGTTTGCAACCCCATCTCGGTGAGACTGAGATCCCTATCGGTGAGACCGAATTGATTAGGGTTTCTGGCAGTGGCTATGTCAACTGAACTCGATGGCTCCGGATGAGAAACTTCGGTGGGGCCGAGTTGGACTTTTTGGTTTAGGATGTATGTGGAAGTGAGAAAGTGGTTGAGGGCTTTGGAGCATATCACTAAGCACTTTGAGCAAGATTCTCATTAAGAAACACCTCATCCCTTCTTAATAGTATTGGCTTTCCCATGGACTCAATATGATCTTGGATCACTAAAATAGAAAATGTAGAGTCCTAAGCTTTGAGCTTGAGCCAATCCTTTGTCCTTAGCATATTGAAGGGGTTCCACATCCTCTAGTCCATGCCACTCCATTGTTGAACTTGTCTGAAACATACTAGGTAGAAACATTAGTCCAACAAGAGATATGTTGACATTAATTACCAAAATCACCCAGGGAGCACTTGTTCTTTCAATCTCCCCCTTTTTGGTAATTGATGATAACATACATCAAAGCTTTAGATAAAGATATAGAGAACAACAAGTAATGCTTTGGAAAGACATGTAACATGCAAATGCTCCCCCTATATGTATGCAATCATATAAATATGAAACATAGGAGCATGTGAATGCATAAGCATGACAGATTAAGCCATGTGTTACATGTATCTTGGCTATATGCATCAGAGTGAAAGATGTAAGTATAGGAAATGTGCCTTCATGCTCATGAGTCCTTCTTGCAAACAATATGTACATCAGCAAGAAATCATCATGCACATGACTGTGATGCATATACTTACCTTGTGGTCTTGAGTTGGCTTAGAAGGGAATGGGCCCGAGTAAACAAGGTTAGATAACACAATACATCTACTAGCCAGAGCAAACAAAAGAACCACAAAGGTACCAAGACCGGGATGACATGTAGAGTGTGAGTACTGAGTACTCTATTGGATATAAACATGTCCCCAAAGGTAAAGATGTGCAATAGAATCAGAGATTTCCTCCCCTTTAGATGTCTTGCTCCCCCTGAATCTTGAATGGGATATTGGGAGAAGATCGGGAACAAAAAATCAGAGCAAAAGAAAAAAACAACAAAGCTAATGCAAGCAATCAAATATGATGAACATGTCTTTCCCCTCTTAAAGACATGTAACTTCTCTCCTCCTGAACACCAAGCATTTGGAGTTTTCTTACTTTCTTCCCCTTGAGTGTTTTCTCCCCTTATAGAAATGATTAAGCATAGAGCTTTGATGTGATCTCTCTCTCCCCCTTTGACATCAATTTCCAAGAAGGGCTCTTCTGGATTTTTGTTTTATTGTAGAAGGGTTTGGTCCTTGAGTCACAAAGCAAGTCGAATGTGATGCTGGTAGAGGACAAGAATCATCGAGTGGAGCTGGAGCAAAAATGTATGCAGGAATAACTGGCAAGTTGTCTTTCCTGTAGTGAAATCGGTAGCACCGAGTTGTGTGCTTCGGTGGCACCGAGTGAACTCGGTTGGGCCTAAGGAAACAAACCGGTGTGACCGAGTTCACCGTAGTAAAAACAATTGTCACCTCAGCTCACTAGGCACTTTAAGATCTCACAAGAATTTTTAGGGAATTTGCTGAAAGATTTGCAATGAATTGGATGTAGAAAATGCAGAATAACAAGAAAGAAAAGAAATAAAGAGATCTAGATGATTTTTTTGAAAGGGGAAAACACATATGCAAGAGACAAATGCAAGAGGAAACACAAGAGAACTTCATCTAGAATTGGGCGGTGACAAAGTCACCTATGTTAGAGTATATTGACTTAGGAGTCAAGTGAGGTCACTTGATCTTTGGTCATACTCATCGTTTAAGCTCAAAATGGGGTTACCATTTTTCGGTTAAGCATCTTGATGTATTCACATATTGTTGAGTTGCTTTGACCCATGTCTTGGAGTAAAGCTTCTCTAAGATGGAATAACATACCTTGGGTGGTGGTGTTGATCTTGATCATGTAGTTGAACTTGTGTGGGTTGCTCAAGGTTGATGTAGCTCATCAAGAGTTGGGAGCACCACCTTGGATTTTGAGTTTATCTTCCTACATGAGTTAGCTTTGCAAGGAAGAGCACTTGTGTATCCAAAATGACAATCATAAATCTTAATGTAGAATGTGTCAAAGGATATGTTTCAAGAGTTTTGTGCTTCCTTGTCTGCAACCACCATTATGTGGAGACTTGATGATGTAGAGATTTCTCAAGATGTGAGTGAATTGCAATCTCATGGATTTAGATTTATCCAAGTATCTACAAGTGTTAGATAGCATGCAAGGTTGCAAAAATATCCAAGACATATGGATAGCATCATGAAAGAAGTATCAAGGATTAGTCAAAGGCTCATGCCTTGCATGTATCCAAATGGAGTTCCTACTCCAAGTTTGAAGCATCAATGATGTTCAATTCACCTCTCAAACGGCAAAAGAATTTCTCATCAAGCGGTTTGGTAAATATATCCTCTACTTGCTTATCGGTGCGAACATGCTTAAGATCAATGTCCCCTTTGGCAACATGATCTCAAATGAAATGATGACAAACTTCAATATGCTTAGTTCGAGAATGTTGCACGGGATTGTGAGCAATCTTAATAGTACTTTCATTGTCACAAAGCAATGGAACATGTTTCACATACATCCCATAATCTTTAAGAGTTTGGGTCATACAAAGTAATTGAGCACAACATGATCCAGCAACAATGTATTCCGCTTCGGTGGTGGATAAGGATACCGAGTTTTGTTTCTTGGATGACCAAGACACAAGAGATCTACAAAGAAATTGACAAGTACCCGAAGTGGACTTTCTATCAATCTTGTCTCCGGCATAGTCCGAATCGGAGTAACCAACAAGATCGAAAGAAGACCTCTTAGGATACCAAATGCCAAAATTTGGTGTGTATATTAAGTATCTCACTATCCTTTTCACAGCCTTAAGATGACACTCTTTAGGGGCCGCTTGATATCATGCACACATGCACACACTTAGCATAATGTCAGGACAGGAAGCACATAGATATAATAATGAACCAATCATAGAGCGATAAACCTTTTGATCAATCGGTTCACCATCTTTGGTCAAATCAAGATGTCCACTAGTAGGCATGGGTGTAGACATACCTTTGCATTCTTGCATATTGAACTTCTTGAATAATTCTTTGGTGTACTTTGTTTGAGAAATAAAGGTACCTTCTTTAGTTTGCTTGATTTGCAAACCGAGAAATAATTTGAGTTCACTCATCATAGACATCTCAAACTTCTCCGACATTAGCTTTCCAAACTTCTCACTAAAAAGAGGGTTAGTTGAACCAAATATAATATCATCAACATAAATTTGGCACACAAATAGTTCTCCATTAACCCTTTTAGTAAAAAGAGTCTAATCAATTTTACCAATTTCAAAGCCTTTTTCAATAAGGAACTTGGTCAAGCATTTATACCACGCTCTAGGGGATTGCTTAAGACCATAAAGGGCTTTGTGGAGTTTGTAAACATGATTAGGTTTCTTAGGATTGACAAAGCCGGGAGATTGCTTAACATAAACTTCCTCCTCAATTTCACCATTTAGAAAAGCACTTTTAATATCCATTTGGTACAAGGTGATATCATGGTGATTAGCATCAGCAAGTAAGATGCGAATGGACTCAAGTCTAAAAACATGAGCATATGTCTCACATAGTCCATACCTTCGACTTGAGTGTAGCCTTGGGCGACTAGACGTGCTTTGTTGCGGATGACTTGACCATCTTCATCTTGCTTGTTGTGAAACACCCATTTGGTACCAATTATGTTGTGGTTGTTGTCGGGCTTCTCGACCAATGTCCATACTTCGTTTCTCTCAAAGTTGTGTAGTTCTTCATGCATAGCGTTTATCCAATCCAGATCTTCCAATGCTTCTTCAACCTTCATAGGTTCAATGCTAGAGATGAATAAGTAATGTTCACAAAAATTTGCCAATCGAGTTCTTGAGCGGGTGATTCTCCCGGTTTGGATATCATTGTAGATTTGCTCGACGGGATGATCTTTGACGATTCTTGCTTGAACTTGTGGGAGATATGGCTTGGCTCAGGGTGGAACATCTTCTTCATCTCGTTCTTCTTCTTGTCCTTCTTCATTGTTAGAAGGAGGTTTTTGATGTTCATCTTGATGTGCTTCCTCGTTTTCTTTGTCTTGGTGTGTCCCATTTGTGTATGCTTCCATATCAATTCTTGGTTCAGCTTGTCGTGAGGTAGAAGCTTCCACTTGGATGGACAAGGTACTCTCCTTCACCTCCGTTGGACGAATCTTGCCAATAGACAAGTATTGGATAGCTTCCGAAGGGTCCATGTCTCCTACATCAATTGGCAATTGCTCTACTTGAGAGCCGTTAGATTCATCAAACTTCACATCAACCGTCTCTTCAACCTTTCGGGTGAAATTGTTGTAGACACGGTAAGTGTGAGAGTTTGAGCCATAACAAAGTACGAAACCTTCATAAGATTTAGGAGCAAATTTAGAACGACGTTGCTTATCAAGATTGTAGCAATTTGGGCCAAATACTCGAAAGTATCCAACTTGGGGTTTGTTACCGGTGAGGAGCTCGTAAGCCGCCTTGCCGAGTAGCTTGTGAAGATACAAGCGATTTGTTGCACGACAAGCTGTCTCAACCGCTTCTACCCAAAAGTGTTTTGGAGTCTTGTACTCATCAAGCATCGTTCTTGCCATCTCAATAAGAGTCCTGTCGTGGATTTGTCATGACAGATGTCCTAGTGTAAGGACTTAGTCGCGAGGCCAACGCATCTATGTGGTAGCTTGAGAGGGGTTGAGCGGAATCGAGAGACGCAACACAAGACAGGGATTTAGACAGCTTTGGGCCCCGGGAAACATCATCCGGTAACAACCCTACATGCTGTTTGAGGCTAGATCTCATTATCATCACGAGGGAGTCGCCGTAAACCGGCTATCCTCTTTGTGTCTAGCCCTAAGATTGTTTCTTATTGCTTGTAGCTTCTAGCTTGTCCTTTCTAACCTGTCCCTCTTTGGGGAGCCCTGCCCCTCCTTATATATGTTGAAGGGGCGGGTTACATGTGGAGTCCTATTAGGATAAGGACTAATCTATCTCTAATACAAACCGGATACAAGTCCGGGTCTTCCTTGTAAAGTAAATATTCCTCACGCCCTTTTCTCTTAAACCGACCCACCATAGCGTGATCCGGCCTTCCATAAACCGCCCGTTGGGCCACCGGGTCTTGTCGCTCCTCTGACCCGCCTACCGGATTACCGATGAATCGTAAACCGCCATGTCCAAGTGGGTCGTCAGTGAATCGCCAAACTCTAGCCGGGTCATACATCCGGCGGTTTATGCCGCGGGGTATATCCCCGACATTAGCCCCCAGTTTAATTTGGATTCATCCATGTTAAACTGATCTGCAACAAGAACAAATTTGTCGGTTGTGCTCCGGTTTAAATATTCTTGTAGACCGGCACTTGATCATCCTTAAATCCTTGTCATTTCTTCCTTCCAAGTTAATAACCATCTTCATAATCAATTTGCTTGCAGAAGATATTTGTAAATAAAGAATCCATTTGAATCGGCCTTCACTACTTTGACTTGACAAAAATATTAGTCTCTGAAATATTCAACTGATATCCAACCGGCTTGAAGATGTAAAACTTGCCGGTTTATGATTACCACTATTGTCTGGTTATAAAAACTGATAATTCCGGGTCATGATTCTTACCAACACCGGTTCATGATTGTTGCTAATGCCGGTTCATGATTATTGATGACGCCGGGTTACAGACACAGGGTCATAATGATTGGTGACGCCGGGTTAATCCAGTTTGCTCAAAACAGAGAATTTGAAAATAGTTCTTCGATAATAATATAATACCTGTAGCCCCCAAGTCTTGAGCAGAACAAAGTGATGGCTTAAGACTTGCTTCAATATAAATACTGCCACTTAAGAAGAAATCCATGTTGTTCATCCCAGTGACTAGTAAAAACTGAATACTCCATACTATGTAGCCCCCAAGTGCCGGGTTATCATGCTTACAGCAACCTGGGACTTGCAATTGTCTTATACTCATAAAAACTTCAACCAGTGTAGCCCCCAAGTGCTGGGTCATTATGCAATAATGAACAGGGACTTTGTAGGTATAATCATGTAGATTTGAGCAATGATGTGTAGCCCCCGAGGGCCGGCTCAGTAAGATAATATTGAGCTGGGACTTTAATATATACTTCAATGAAAATAACATCATATGATGTAACCCTCATCATGGGACTTGAATCCACGTCCACAAGGTTAAGAGCCTTGTGCTTTACCAACTGAGCGGTGGACTCTTCAATATAATGAATAAAAAGCTTTGTACCTTCAACTGTTGATAGGAGCAATTGGTAGCCCCCAAGGACCGACTCATTATAATGTGATGAGTCGGGTCTTCAATAATATGAGCAGAAAATTACTTTGCATTAGCCCCCAAGTGTCATGGTGCATGCTTGCAGCGACATGAGACTTGCATGTAATCTCAATTTGAATAATGTAGCCCCCAAGTGCCGGGTCGTGAGCCTGCAGCGACTCGGGACTATTCCTTCCATTGTAGAATAAATCATATCCTTTGATAAAATAATAACTGCTGCGCTAAAGCGACTTTGAAAACTCAATAATACCGGTTACTAATAACCATAAAAATCAAGCCATGTTGGCTATTCAAGATAATATAATCCGGTATGAAAAATTCATCCAATATCATAATGAAAATTCAGCCAAATTTGGCTATTTGAATAATATAACCCAATCATTTATAAGCGCATGATTCCAATGGCGCAATCCAAATATATACTGGCGACATATAGTCCAAAGCCAGGACGATTTAATAAACTCCGGATAATTTCCCATCATATACTGGCGACTTATCGTCTTAAAGCCAGGCCAGTTTAATAAACACCGGATAATTTATCATCATGCTTTATTCAACCTGTCTCTGCATACAACAAGTTTAAAGTGTCCTGGCGGTTTACCGCCGGACGGGTCATAATGCCCAACATATAACCTGGGTTTATACCCAAGGTTGCACTTAAGAATAATCAAATATGAAATATATCATACCTGTGATGTTGAATCACATTGCTGGCTTTACCAACTTTTTGTAGTAAGAGTGATAACCCCAATCTTGAGTAATGATAACTCCTTTCATATTGTGTCGGTTGATGATAAACCGTCCCGGGTTGTGATAAACACCGGTTTAACCATATATAATACTGGCGACTCATAGTCAAACCAGACCGGGCTGATAGTCTCCGGATTATAACTTGATCCTGTATTGACAACTTGTAATTGAAAGTCAAGCCGGGTTAATGAACGCCGGTTTATTCCATAATAGGATGGTAATAGAAAATCAAACCGGGCAGATGGTCCCCGGATTAGGACTTGACCGTATTCCGTCAATTTGTAATTGATAGTTGAACCGGATTAAAACATTGTCGGTTTAAAAAACGCAACAAAAATCAAATAACAGTTATGAAAAAATATGGAAGCAAAGGCAATGATAAGACCATTTGCAAAAAGAGGCTTTACTGAGCCGATCAGATGGTGTTACCATGGTCGGACACGACCAAGCTCCCAATAAGGTGTAGCTATGGTTCAAGTCAGCCAGGTCCCCAAATGATTCGTGGCATATATGCCAGATCAAGAGGCATGGCAATGGTTCGGGTTCGACCAAGCCCCCAAGTGATTTTGTGGCCTTAGGCCGACCAAGAGGCGTGACTGGTTCAGACTTGACCATGTCCCCAAGTGATCTGGTGGCTGTCGCCTATCAAAAGGTGTCGCATTGGTTCGGACACGACCAAGGCCCCTAGTGATGTTATGGCACTAGGCCGATCAAGAGGCGTGGCTATGGTTCGGATACGACCAAGCCCCGAAGTGACTAATAATATGATAAGCCAATAAGGCATGATACCCATGTTTGGACCGCGCATCATGGCAGCAAGTCTTCTTTGGCACCCTTTAACTTTTTGCAAAAGATAAATCCTCCTTGAACCGGGATTTTGAACCGGATATTGAGAGCTTCAAAGCTTTGTGGGAGACATCTTTCCCTTGAACCGGAATGTAAACCGGAATCTTCATTTTCAACCGGAAATTTTATGATGGCCTTTCAACTCGAACTTGCGAGAAGTTAATTCCTTTTTGAACTGGACATTTTTAAACCGGATTTGAGTGCTTGAGAGCTTTGTGGGAGAATATATTTCCCTTGAACCGGATTGTAAACCGGATACTTGAGAGCTTCAGTGAGACTGACTTCCCTTGAGCCGGATTTTAAACCGGAATCCTTTCTGATGATCCGGAACTTCTTCATTGAGCCGGGATTTTGTAACTGTCATATACTTTCTAAGCCGGAAATTTTCTGACGGCCTTCAAATAACAGTAGCCTCCTGGACCGGGTTATCTTTCCCTCCATCGTCCTGGGGTTCTTAAATTTGCTGAAACTAGCAAGATTTGCTGAGTCATGTCATCGTAGCCCCCGAGTCTCAAGGTGACTCGAGGAGTTGGCTTGAAACTCTTCATATTTGACCATGATATAAACTGACATAACTTGTATATCATTGGTGTTGATAGCACGATGTAAATCCACATAAGGTTGAGGTGACTGCGGCGGGTTATAAATGATCCCGTATGAGCCGTGTCAGCAACTCGGCCAATGGTTCCTTCCAACTGGCGATTTGAAGTTAACCAAACTGTAGTGGCGGCGACTTGTGTGCCCAATCACCAGCTTATGCAGACAGGTGCGGCCCGGTATGTTGATGTAGACCAGGCCGCGAGAGACGGACGATAAAGACGGCCGCAGTTTCATAGACGGCTTAGACAGATGAACCGGGCACGACATTGTAAGCCGGCGCGGACGGGAGAGTATGTGAACTTGTGTTTTGGTATTGAACAAAGTCCATTTTTACACAAATTCTGGCTTGATAGCCCCCGAGGTTTGAGGCGACTCGAGGAGTCGTCTTCAAGCTCTTTGTTCCTGAAATAAAACACATGAATGCATTACACCGTTCGTGATATATACAACAAAATTAAATAATAATTTTGATGACTTTGTCAACTTGTTTCAAGTTGTTAATCGTTTGACTCGACTAAGTAGGCTCACGCGTGGACTTTTTTCATGGAATATGATATGCTCAAGGTCGACAAAGTCCATGATAAGCATCAGAGTCGATTGACAATACCATACCCACTACTTGGTCGGTTACGAGTTGCATCTGACTTAGTAAAGAACGAACATAAAATTATTTCACTAATATGTAGGGCACCCATGTTTGAACTATGCATCGTGGCAAATAGTCCTCTTTGGTAACCTTACGACTCAACTTTATGAAAAGAAATGATAGCCCCCAAGATTAACTCAAAGGTGCCGGATATATTTAATTGGCTGGAAAAAAATGAAATTTAAATGTAAAAGTGACTTAGCTTGTTTTTATGATGTGGCATAAGCCGGCGAAGTCGGAGATGGTCCAGCGGGAGTCGTAAGCAGGTAACCTGACTGACGGCTCGAGACAGCGGCGAGAGCCGGCATTTCGAAGACTTCGCGGCGCGAGATTGCTGAACCGGAGGTGGCATGATCCGAGCCTTCTTAGCTCGAGTCGAAGAAGATCACGATGTTGGTGAAGCTTGGTGTGATGGACTCCGAAATTTGTCAACAGTGGATGTCGAAGTTGTTGTTGAAGCCGGCCGTGGTAGAAACGACTTGGAGGGGCGCGGCCGTGGCCGGTTCAGCGCGCGCCATCCGCGGTAGGGCATCAACAAAGTATGTGTTGATGTACTTGGCTTGGCCTTTTTCCTTCTTGATTTGACCTGCCCTGGATGACGTGCGTGTGTACGCCGGCTTGGTGGTACATGCATGCTTGGGACTCTGGGCGTACATCTCCTTTACTTTTGTTTTTATGTGATCACCGAGACTTGCAGATCGCATCACGGGATTTTTTTTGGTCGGATGAACGCTCAATACTGAGAATCAAAGATATAGCAAATATCTGATGTGGCCGTAGCACCATAACCCCTTTCTCTTTTAAACAAAATAACTCGGGACTTGACTCCCTTGTGAGTTGCAGGTAATCTGGTCGCTGATGATTTGACGCGGCAGACTGGCTCGCAAGTGGAGGCGGACCCGGACTCGGACATGGAGAGCGGCGGCGGCTTAGGGGCCACCGGCCCGATGGAAACCAGTCAAAAACGAGTTTCATGCCCAAACTTCCGGGTCGTAGTTTGTTTTCCTTTTTTCTAAACCGGATCTGTATCCTTTCCAGCATCGGGGCCGGCTATGGAACAACTAGTACTCTGGGACAATAGCCCTCACGTAGATGACAAGGCTTAGAACCGGTCAATCCAGAGGAACTCCTGCATGCATGAATACTAATACGAGCAATTTGCGTCGATCCGTGTGCAGTTTTTGTCATCTAGTGACATCATGGATGGAAGGGCAGGGCAGACAGTATCTTGCCTGCATGTTTGGATCAGTAAACACCGATCCTTGCACGCGGATGTCGCTGTTGTACTTTTTTCTTCTCTTTCTCAATCTGAATCGGATCCGAATCGATCTGACTTCTGTTCTCCATTGTCGCTTGTACCGGCCACGTGTGATTTTTTTAGACGATCCCGTTGGCCCTTGACGAGGAGAAAATCAAACCGACAGGAGTTTCCTTGTGCGCTATTTGCAGATTTTTCTTCTGTCCTTGATTCTGAGATGAAAATTGATTTGATCTCTGATGACTGAACACGGACTCGATGTAGATTCTTCTTACCGGCTTTTCTTCATCTGGCCGATCATGAGCCTCTCAATCCTCAGTAAAAGATCCCTTCAAGAACTCATCACCACCGTGCGCAGGCCCCACGGTGGGCGCCAACTGTCGTGGATTTGTCACGGCAGATGTCCTAGTGTAAGGACTTAGTCGCGAGGCCAACGCATCTATGTGGTAGCTTGAGAGGGGTTGAGCGGAATCGAGAGACACAACACAAGACAGGGATTTAGACAGCTTTGGGCCCCGGGAAACATCATCCGGTAACAACCCTACATGCTGTTTGAGGCTAGATCTCATTATCATCACGAGGGAGTCGCCATAAACCGGCTATCCTCTTTGTGTCTAGCCCTAAGATTGTTTCTTATTGCTTGTAGCTTCTAGCTTGTCCTTTCTAACCTGTCCCTCTTTGGGGAGCCCTGCCCCTCCTTATATATGTTGAAGGGGCGGGTTACATGTGGAGTCCTATTAGGATAAGGACTAATCTATCTCTAATACAAACCGGATACAAGTCCGGGTCTTCCTTGTAAAGTAAATATTCCTCACGCCCTTTTCTCTTAAACCGACCCACCATAGCGTGATCCGGCCTTCCATAAACCGCCCGTTGGGCCACCGGGTCTTGTCGCTCCTCTGACCCGCCTACCGGATTACCGATGAATCGTAAACCGCCATGTCCAAGTGGGTCGTCAGTGAATCGCCAAACTCTAGCCGGGTCATACATCCGGCGGTTTATACCGCGGGGTATATCCCCGACAAGTCCGGTTCTTCCTCTCAAAACCTCCATTTTATTGGGGTGTATACGTTGCTGAGAACTCATGTGAAATCCCTTCTTTGTCAAGAAAGGTATCCACATTTGCGTTCTTGAACTCCGTTCCGTTGTCACTCCGAACCTTCTTGATCTTTACGTCAAATTGATTTCGGGCCTTCCTAGTGAAGTTTTTGAAGATCTTTTGCACCTGTGATTTGTCATCAAGAAAGAACACCCACATAAATCTTGAAAAATCATCAACTATGACTAGTCCAAATGAGTTACCACCGAGACTCTTGTAGGCATTTGGACCAAAGAGATCCATGTGAAGTAGCTCGAGTGGTCTTCTCATGGTCATGATGTTCTTTGTGCGATGACTCCCTCCAACTTGTTTCCCTGCTTGATAAGCACTACAAAGTCTATCCTTGTCAAATATGACATCTTTTACACCAAGGATGTGATCACCTCTAATAAGCTTATCAAGATTTCGCATGCCCACATGACCTAGCCTTCTATGCCACAACCAGCCTTTAGAAGATTTGGCAATTAAGCAAGTTCTAGGTTGAGCCTTTTTTGAGAAATCAACAATGTAAAGATCACCTCTACGTATACCGGTAAAGACCATTTTATGATTGTCTCTACGAAACACTTGGCAATCTACCTCAGTAAATAGGACATTGAAACCGAAATCAGCAAGCCTAGATATTGAAAGTAAATTGTACCCAAGAGATTCAACGAGCATGACATTTTGTATGGAGCTATCATGTGAGATGGCCACCTTACCTAGGCCAACCACGTCACCCTTTGAGTTATCACCAAAGGTGACATACTTTCGAGGGTCGTCGTTTTCAGCAAGCTCATAGAACATATCTTTATCTCCGGTCATATGATCAGTACATCCACTATCAAGAACCCATTCCTTTCCACCAGCCATGTAGCCGCGAAGATTTCCAATAAGACCGAAGTGTCTCATTGCATCATTAAGATCATAGTCACTGTCATCATCATCCTCATCATAGTATACATGTTCAACATCATCATGTGATTGATCAATTCCTAGAGAGGGTAATTCATTAGATAAATGATCATTTCTATGGTTATCTTTATGAATTCTAATAGCTTTGGAAATGATATTGCTAATGATTCCAACATCTCCTTTGGCACTTGTAAGATTAGTAAGCTCAAATAAGTAGTCACCAAATTTGGGATCATTGGAACTCATCTTAATCAAGGCAGTGGACTTATAAAGAATCTCATCTAAGTTCTTCGAGGAATAGTTTGGAAAACATTTCTCAAGGAATCTCCATATAGTGTAGGCACAATCAATAGTAGGCAAACATTCAATCAAGTTTCTAGGCAAGCCTCTAGTGATAAGATTAATAGTTCTAAGGTTGCGGATCATGTCATTAGATTCATCAAGGGTAGGATGCAAAGGATCAACATGAGGTGCACAAGGGCTAGTAATGTACTTGTTCAAATGATATTCATTGAAAATCTCAAGCATCCATTTTTCCACTCATGAAAATATTCTCCATTAAGAATAGGCACTCTACATCTAAGACTCCCCAAAGTAGACACATCCATCTTCCTCCAAAGGTGTTTAGACTAAGGCAATGGAGATCAATGCTCTGATACCAATTGAAAGGATCGAGAAGAGGTGTCTAGAGGGTGGGGGGTGAATAGACTCTAATCAAGAAAAGTTGCAGTTTTTAATTTCCTTTAGTTGATGTGGAGTTTGAGCACAAGTTTAAACAAACACAATACATATCAAGCAAACATGCAAGCATACAAAGAGTATATGAGCAGCGGAAAGTAAAGCATGCAAGTTGCAAGAATGTAAAGAGATGAGATTGGAGTGTGCAAATGCAATTTGGAGGCACGGAGATTTTTGGTGTGGTTCCGATAGGTGGTGTTGTCGTACATCCACGTTGATGGAGACTTCAACCCACAAAGGGTAACAGTTGCATGAGTCCATGGAGGGCTCCACCCATGAAGGCTCCACGAAGAAGCAACCTTGTCTATTCCATCACGGCCGTCGCCCACGAAGAAGCCTCTAGTGATAAGATTAATAGTTCTAAGGTTGCAGATCATATAAAATAGGAACATATATATTACATCATTTGACCCATGCTGAAAGGATCGAGAAGAGGTGTCTAGAGGGGGGTGATTAGACACTAAGTGCCAAAAGTTACAGTTTTTAATATTCTTAAGTTTAAGTGGAGTTTAAGCACAAGTTTAACAAACACAATACATATCAAGCAAGCATGCAATGAGTATATGAGCAGCGGAAAGTAAAGCATGCAACTTGCAAGAATGTAAAGAGAAGGGTTTGGAGTATTCAAACACAATTGGAGACACGGATGTTTTTGTCGTGGTTCCGATAGGTGGTGCTATCGTACATCCACATTGATGGAGACTTCAACCCACGGAGGGTAACAGTTGCGCGAGTCCACGGAGGGCTCCACCCACGAAGGGTCCATGAAGAAGCAACCTTGTCTATTCCATCACGGCCGTCGCCCACGAAGGACTTGCCTCACTAGGGTAGATCTTCACGAAGTAGGCGATCTCCTTGCCCTTACAAACTCCTTGGTTCAACTCCACAATCTTGTCGGAGGCTCCCAAGTTACGCCTAGCCAATCTAGGAGACACCACTCTCCAAGAAGTAACAAATGGTGTGTTGATGATGAACTCCTTGCTCTTGTGCTTAAAATGATAGTCTCCCCAACACTCAACTCTCTCTCATAGGATTGGATTTGGTAGAAAGAAGATTTGAGTGGAAAGCAACTTGGGGAAGGCTAGAGATCAAGATTTATGTGGTTGGAATGGAATTTCTTGACCTCAACACAAGTGTAGGTGGTTCTCTCTCAGAAAATGTGTATTGGAAGTGTAGGCATAATCTGATGGCTCTCTTCACGAATGAAGAGTGGGTGGAGGGGTATATATAGCCTCCACACAAAATCTAACCGTTACACACAAATCACCAAACTCGGTGGGAACGAATCATTAAACTCGGTGGGACCGATTTAGTTCAAAATGTGAATGTTAGGATTCTCGATGGGACCGACATGTCAACTCGGTGGGACCGATGTCATCAGGGTTAGGGCATAACGTAATCTTGGTGAGACCGACTACACAAACTCGGTGAGACCGATTTTGGTAATAGCAAAACAGAGAGTTGGTTAGGCAAACTCGTTGGGACCGATTCGCTCTTTCGGTTGGACCGAAACATTACAAAAGGGAAACAGAGAGTTTGCATTGCAATCTCGGTGGGACCGATCGCTCATCTCGGTTAGACCGAAACGTTACGAAAGGAAACAGAGAATTTGCAACCCCATCTCGGTGAGACCGAGATCCCTATCGATGAGACCGAATTGATTAGGGTTTCTGGCACTGGCTATCTCAACTGAACTCGATGGCTCCGGATGAGAAACTTCAGTGGGGCCAGGTTGGACTTTTTGGTTTAGGATGTATGTGGAAGTGAGAAAGTGGTTGAGGGCTTTGGAGCATATCACTAAGCACTTTGAGCAAGATTCTCATTCTCATCCCTTCTTAATAGTATTGGCTTTCCTATGGACTCAATGTGATCTTGGATCACTAAAATAGAAAATGTAGAGTCCTAAGCTTTGAGCTTGAGCCAATCCTTTGTCCTTAGCATATTGAAGGGGTTCCACATCCTATAGTCCATGCCACTCCATTGTTGAACTTGTCTGAAACATACTAGGTATAAACATTAGTCCAACAAGAGATATGTTGACATTAATTACCAAAATCACCCAGGGAGCACTTGTGCTTTCACCCATATCTGTCTGCCTTACAATGCCATCCTCGGGTACCCAACATTAGCCAAGTTCATGGCAGTGACCCACCATGGCTACAACATACTCTAGATGCCAGGAAGTGGCGGAATCATCATAGTCCCCTGCGAAGAAAGAGATGTGGTGTGCTCCCTCGAGCACGCCGTCGGTGTCAAACCGACGGATCTCGGGTAGGGGGTCCCGAACTATGCGTCTAAGGTCGATGGTAACAGGAGACAAGGGACACGATGTTTACCCAGATTAGGGCCCTCTCTATGGAGGTAATACCCTATGTCCTGCTTGATTGATATTGATGAATATGAGTATTGCAAGAGTTGATCTACCTCGAGATCGTAATGGCTAAACCCTAGAGGTCTAGCTTGTATGGTTATGATAATGAGTCACCTATCCGGACTAAGTCCTCCGGTTTATATAGACACCGGGAGGATCTAGGGTTACACAAGGTCGGTTACAAAGAAGGGAATCTACATATCCGATTGCCAAGCTTGCCTTCCACGCCAAGGAGAGTCCCATACGGACACGGGTGCAATCTTCGGTCTTCGTATCTTCACAGCCCATCAGTCCGACCCATGGCTAACAGGCCAGACTCCCGAGGACCCCTTAGTCTAGGACTCCCTCAGTAGCCCCTGAACCTGGCTTCAATAACAAGGTATCCGGCGCGTAGTGCTGTCTTCGACATTGCAAGGCGGGTTCCTCCTTTCGAACTTCCAAAGTAGTCTTTGGACAAATTGATCGTGTCCGGACCTATAACACAAACCACACACAACCATAGAGAGAATATAATAATACACGAGTCCAATCCGCTGACAACTTTTACAACATGACATCACGTCCATCCGGTCATAATTTCGAACCGTTTTTTGCCCGCCGCTCCATGTTTCGAGATGTGGTTGTCATTGGCACGTCTTGTCGAAGCAGAGACCATGTCCCCTTATTATGGGATTCTCATCAATACGGGTGTGGTAACCCAACCATGCCATTTACACAGCCCTCGAGAGCGGGCGAATTTTGAGGCGAGTGGGGTGGCGTTCAATATTCACTGCCCTTATAAGGAGATAAGATTCTCCTTGCTATGGAGGTAATACCCTACGTCCTGCTTGATTGGTATTGATGAATTTGAGTATTACAAGAGTTGATCTACCTTGAGATCATAATGGCTAAACCCTAGAGGTCTAGCTTGTATGGCTATGATGAGTGTCCTATCCAAACTAAGTCCTCCGGTTTATATAGACACCGGAAGGATCAAGGGTTACACAAGGTCGGTTTCAAAGGAGGGAAAATACATATTCCGTCACCAAGCATGCCTTCCACGCCAAGGAGAGTCCCATCCGGACATGGGTGCAGTCTTCAGTCTTCGTATCCTCATAGCCCATCAGTCCGACCCATGGCTAACAGGCCGGACGCCCGAGGACCCCTTAGTCCAGGACTCCCTCAGTAGCCCCTGAACCTGGCTTCAATGATAAGGTATCCGGCGCATAGTGCTGTCTTCGGCATTGCAAGGCGGGTTCCTCCTTCCGAACTCCAAAATAGTCTTCATACGAATTGATCCTGTCTGGATCTACAACATGCAGCCATAGAAAGTATAGTATTCCATGAATCCAATATGCTGACAACTTTAGTAATGTGATGTCACACTTCCCGGTCATTATTTCAAACTGTTTCCCATCCCGCCGTTCCATGTTTCGGGGCGTGGTTTTTATTGGCACGTCTTGTCGAAGCAGAGATCGTGTCCCCTTATTGCGGGATTTTCATCAATACGAGCGTGGGTAACCCAACCGTCCTATGGGAAAGATTCCTTAGGAATAGGCACATTCTTAGGCTTAGGAGGAGGCGTTCAATACCCACAGCCTTTATAAAGGAACCAAGGGCCATCCTTTTATGCCAAATCTCTCCTCAGCCTTCCCAACCTCGAGCTCTAGCACCCAAGGTTCAACCTCATCGTTTCAAGCCTCCCCATCATGTCCGGACCCAGCTTTCAAGGCCGATGGGTGGCTTCCTCTGTTATAGAGGAGGATATCACAAAGCTTCGGGCGGCCAGATATTTAACCGCGGAGGTCCACCGCAGGCTTCTTGCTCAAGGATAGGTTATTCCGACCCCAAGATCTGGCGGGAGGGTCCTATTCATCTCCCACTTCCTCCGGGGGCTAGGGTTCGCTCTTCACCCCTTCGTTTGGGGGCTAATGTTTTATTACAGACTAGATTTTCATGACCTAGACCCGGACTCTATCCTCCACGTCTCGGCGTTTATCATTACATGCGAGGCCTTCCTTCGAATCCCCCCACAATTCGGCTTATGGCTCAAGACCTTCAGTGTGAAGCCAAAGGTAGTCGACGGGGAACAGGTGGAGTGCGGCGGTGCTATGATCAGCCAACTCACCAACACTCCTTGGCCAAGAGGTTCTTTTACCGAAACTTCCAATCACTGGCTGTAGGAGTGGTTTTACGTTACGGAGCCCCGCAGCACCAAGTGGGTAGCTGCACCCACATTCCATCCTGGCCCACCATTACAGCTTGCATCATGGGTCAACAAGGGGCTGGACTGGGGATCAGTTGATGAAGTGTAGACTTTACAAAGCCGCATCCGAACCCTCCTCGAGAGAGACATTGATCTTGTCAACGTGATCCAAGTGATGTTAGTTCGCCGAATCTTGCCATGCCAGCGTAGGTCTCGCCACATGTAGGAGCTTAATCCAGAAGGACCACAAACCCTCCAACACTTCTTCGGCACCACACACAAAGGGATGTGGAAGTTATTTTCCGGGAAGCGGAAACATTGGCCGGACACTACCAAGGACGCTGGCCTTAACTACAACTGTCCAGATACCCCGGTAAGCACTTGGATCCCGAACACTTTGTAATTATGCATACCGTAATATGGTACTGATCAAGCTATCTTCTTCCAGGGCTGGATAAAGAAAGCAGAACTAATTATGTGTCCGACCCCTCTGCCCGAGGGCCCAGCAAATCCTGTTCTAACAAGGATGCTGGCCCTGGAACCATACCAGATGCCTGTGAGGGAGGGCGAGGCGGAGAGTGAGAGGACCAAAGATGGCCCCTATTCCAGGGGTACATCGGACTTTGTGTCCTGGGGAATCAAAATCACCTCACCCGAAGACAAAAGTGAAGGGGGGGATCACAGTCTCCTTCCCTCCTAGGAAGAAAAGGGCTGCCTTCGAAGATTGGGAGAAGCAGGCTCCTAAGCGAGGCAAGATGCCTCAGGTGGGTGGCTCAGGCTTGGAGGACGTCGAAGCGCAGTCTCATGATGAGGACAAGCCTTAGGCCAAATCGTAAGTGAACAAGGCTATTTTAAACATGCCCCGTTCTTTTCTTATAATGCCTGGGATATATACTTTTTGCAGCTCAGCACGTAGTCTTCCTCAACAATCCTCTTCCTCGGGGGACCTTCTCCCAGAGATGATGGAAAGCGAGACACCCCCACCGGCCTCTCCGTCCAATAAGGCAGACGACTTCGAGGTGTCGTCGCGGAGGGTCTCCCCCGACCAACAAGTGGTGCAAGGGATGATGAAGACATTACCCGAAGGTGATACTTCGGTGGCCCAGGGTCCGGGGAACAACAATGAGGGCCCTGAAAAATCCGGTATACAACCGGATACGAATGAACGGATCCCTTCAAAGGGCGGCCATACCCCTACGGCAGCCTCCGGAGACCTAGAGGCGCCGGATATCTTGACGAACATGCTGCGGCAGGCGTCCGTCTTAGAGGAACATCATACCTTGATGGGAACGGTGGTTGAAAAGGTCCAGTCCGCGAAGAGCGGATTGGATGAGGCCTTTGCGAGCCTACTAAGAGGCTTCGAGGTTTGTATTGTAATATGTACAATTGTGTTTTATTCGCAAAATACACCTGTGTATAGATAGTAGCCCCTGAGACTCGGGTTGGCTTCCCATGGGAGGCGAACGGAGGATCAAGAAGAAATATTCAAGGACTAATCTGATTAACTTCAACACAGGCTGCTTCCCCCTGGCTACTTCCCAGACTACGGATATTGCCGAGCTGCAACGGAAGCTTGATATGGTCGGGGATGACATTGCATTAATCAATATGCGTCTTGACGAATCACAAGGTATCTATTCAGGGCAGTCCCTTCACATACATCGTTGTGATATAAGCATGATGCTGAAAGTTATATACTATAATATGCATGGCTGCATATGGTGCTGCCGCCATTGAAATTATTCAGGTGGAGCTTGCCCGGGCCAAGGAGCAAGCCCGATGTAGTAATGCGGCTGCCGAAAAGGCATCGACTGAGTTAAAAGCCGAACGAGCTGCTCGGCGTCAAGACGAGGAGAAGATATCCATGATGGGGCTCGAGCTAAAAAATGCTGCTAGCCGCTGTGAACTCCTTGAGAAGGAGAATGAAGCCAAAACGGCTGAAATTGACAAGGCCTTACGAGAGGCACGAGAAGCACGGTCTGAATCCAGAGCCACCCGTGAGGAGATCCGGCAAGCTGGGGAGATTGCGGCTGGTAAGCCATTTTTTCTACAGACTAAGTTCGGCGATCCGAACTAGGCTCAGCTTAACAAATTGTGGAGTTCTCCGGACAAGTTTTTAGACTTGCCGAAGAGTTCTTCCGATGTGGTGCCACCCCCAGTTGCTGAATGAGCAGATGTCCCAGTGGGCCGAGCTTCATAGGATATCCGGCGCTGCCATGAAGAACATCATAATCCAGTTATGGCCAACTGAGCCTGTTCCGAATAGTTACTTCGGCTTGGTGCAGCGGCTTGTTGACGCGGTGCCACGTATCGATGCTGTGAAGCGGTCAGTGTGCATCGAGGGTGCACAGATGGCCTTTACCCGAGTCAAGACATTCTGGGGGAAGATGAAGACCATCAATGTTGCGATGAAGAGTCCACCCAAGGGAAAGGACCGCCACGAACCGGAGCATTATTTTGAAGACGTCCTAGTGGCCTCCCACTTGATAGAGGGTCAATGCTCTAAAGACATAATGTTCGAGTGAGGTGTATGAGAATTGTACGAGACAATTTTATAGTTAATTTGTTTTATATATCGTTTCGAAAGTTTGTGTTCCTCCTGTGCGGCCGTTTTAATATAATCCGAAAGTTTTCTAGTCGTCGGCTTCAGCCCCCTTGTAGGAAGTACGAGGGTGTTCGGAAAGTACGAGGGTGTTTGGAAAAGCATTTGATCACTCTTGATCCAACGTCTTGGTCCGTGAAGGAGGTGTCAATGCGGCGAACCAGGCAACCAGACTATACGGCGTTAACACTTTCACTTAGTCATAGGAGTTTTATGGTGGGTCTACGACATAGCCCCTGATATGTATGCGGCTTATTCATATGATGCGTGTACATATTTGACCGAAATGAGGTCCTTCGTGTGACACGGAGGAATCACTAGAGATTCCGATAAGTCATCAAGTGGTTGACCAGCTGTCGCCACATCATGACAGTCAGTTTTTTGCTTTCTCTACTGAGGTGCTGAGCCAGGTGAACCGGAAGCACAACCGCAGTAGTTCTCCCTTTACTACCCTAGCCGATAGAGCGGAACATAGGATAGCAAGCACAGGAGCCGAGCAACCAAACTATTGACCCAAGACATGATTCGGAGCTGATGCATATAAGGCCAAACTCGCAACGCCGAAGTGCGCTGTAAAAGTTGTTCGGACTTTTGTTGGAAACTCATTTGTTCTCGTACCGAGCCCCTGACAAGTTTAAGCCAGGGTATATTTGTGAAACAACCATAGGAGGCGTATTCATTTGTGGAAAGACACGGATGATTAATTCAGATAATGCGAATTGGGACCTGAGCGATATGCCAATGATTACTTGATATATATAAAGGCCACAACCCCGGCTATTTGATATGCCCTGGCTCGAAGGTAGAGGAAAAAGGCATGTTACAGGCTCGAAAAAAGAGTGCGGTCTACAAAAAGTTATTTTGGACCTCCTGTCACACTTCTGCGCCGCCTGTCCTCGGTGAGGGGAATCCTTGAAGGAAGTAGCCCCGTAGGTGAGTGTACGGATCCGAACTCCGATGGAGTCGGTCTTAGATGTTTCTCCTTTGAGCCACCTGTTTTTAAGAGATAATGAAGAAAGAACAAGGAAAGTAGATAAAAATGTTACCAGAGTGCTTGTAGACTTGTTCGTATTATGCTTCCGCCAATGCCCATGGTATCTTAAGTGCGTAGTTATGTATGCGCGATACAGTTTTAACGGGTATATGAGATGGGCAACGGAAGCCGAACTGCTATTTCTGCTCCGGATTTGATCAATCTTCGGGGGGAAATTGCTTCTGGCCCCCGACATTTGGCTGGTGAACCACTCCGTCGTCCCTATTGCCAGGAGGCCCTCTTCCCTTGTGTTCAGTGTTGAGCTTGCTGGCCTGCTTGAGGACCCAACAATTTCTGTTGGTATGATTAGCTGGTTTATTGGGGTGGCCGTGAATCTGGCAGGATCGGTCCAGTATCCTGTTTAGGTTGGATGGTCCGTCTCTATTCGCCTTGAATGGCTTTTTCCGTTGACCGGGCTTGGGATTGCTGAATCCGGCGTTGACTGTTGTGTCGCGTGATCTTTCATTATCATTGCGACTCTTGCTTCGTCGTGGCTTGCCATTGCTGTCTCGGATTTCAGAAGTGCCCGAGTCGCTGGCGCTATTGCTTCTACGAGCGAGCCAGCTGTCTTCTCCCGCACAAAAGCTGGTCATTAGAGCGGTAAGGGCTGTCATCGATCTAGGTCCTTCTTGACTGAGGTGGCGTGCAAGCCGTTCATCCCGGACGCCGTGTTTAAAGGCCGCAAGGGCTTCCGCGTCTGGACAATTGATGATTTGGTTCTTTTTAACTAAGAACCTAGTCCATAGCTTCCTGGCTGACTCTCCGGGCTGCTAGACAATGTGACTTAAGTCATCGGCGTCCGGCGGGCGGACATATGTTCCTTGGAAGTTGTCACGAAAGGCGACCTACAAATCTTCCCATCTGCCAATGGAGTTTTCTGGCAGACTATTTAACTAGTACCGAGCTGGTCCATTGAGTTTTGGTGGTAGGTATTTGATGGCATGAAGGTCGTCTCCGTGGGCCATGTGGATATGGAGGAGGAAGTCCTCGATCCATACCGTGGGAACCGTTGTTCCATCGTATGATTCGATATTTACAGGTTTGAACCCGTCTGGGAATTACATGCTTCATTACTTCGTCTGTGAAGTAAAGAGGGTGTGCGACACCTCTATGTCGGGCCACACTGCGACGCACCTTCGATGGAGTCCATTTGTGGTTTTCGGCCTAGCCGTGGCTAAGTTTGTCACGTCCAAATAGGTGGCCGTCGTCGCGTGTCGAGGTATGTCTTCACGATCCATAGATCGCTCTTGAGTGTCCTGCTCTACTACCCAAGTTCTATTGAAGGTCGTATGCACAACCCTGAGCTGTTTTGTTCTTGCCTTTGCGGCGAGGTGGGGCGGTCTGGTGTTCGGCTTGAGTTGCCACTTTACCTGGACCAAATTGTGGTCGACCTGCCGCCTTGTGCGATGATGGCACGGGCTTGAGCGCCTTGTCGTCATCCTGGGGTAGCAATCTACGCTTCAGGTAGTGATACGTCTCCAACGTATCTATAATTTTTGATTGCTCCAAGCTATATTATCTACTGTTTTGGACATTATTGGGCTTTATTATACACTTTTATATTATTTTTGGTACTAACTGGAGGCCCAACCCAGAATTGCTATTTTTTTTTGCCTATTTTAGGGTTTCGAAGAAAAGGAATATCAAATGGAGTCCAAACGGAATGAAACCTTCAGGAACGTGATTTTTGGAACGAACAAGACCCAGGAGACTTGGACCCTACATCAAGCAACCAACAGGGAGGCCACGCGGTAGGGGGGCGCGCCTACCCCCAGGCACGCCCTCCACCCTCGTGGGCCCCCTGTTGCTCCATCGACGTACTTCTTCCTCCTATATATACCTACGTACCCCGAAACGATCAGATACAGAGCCAAAACCCCAATTCCACCATCATAACTTTCTGTGTCCACGAGATCCCATCTTGGGGCCTGTTCCGGAGCTCCGCCAGAGGGGGCATCGATCATGGAGGGCTTCTACATCAACACCATAGCCTCTCCGATGAAGTGTGAGTAGTTTACCTCAGACCTTCGGGTCCATTGTTATTAGCTAGATACTTCTTCTCTCTTTTTGGATCTCAATACAAAGTTCTCCCCCTCTCTTGTGGAGATCTATTCGATGTAATCTTCTTTTGTGGTGTGTTTGTTGAGACCGATGAATTGTGGGTTTATGATCAAGTTTATCTATGAACAGTATTTGAATCTTCTCTGAATTCTTTTATGTATGATTGGTTATCTTTGCAAGTCTCTTCGAATTATAAGTTTGGTTTGGCCTACTAGATTGATCGTTCTTGCAATGGGAGAAGTGCTTAGCTTTGGGTTCAATCTTGCGGTGTCCTTTCCCAGTGACAGTAGGGGCAGCAAGGCACGTATTGTATTGTTGCCATCGAGGATAACAAGATGGTTTTGTTTATCATATTGCATGAATTTATCCCTCTACATCATGTCATCTTGCTTAAGGCGTTACTCTGTTCTTATGAACTTAATACTCTAGATGCATGCTGGATAGCGGTCGATGTGTGGAGTAATATTAGTAGATGCAAGCAGGAGTCGGTCTACTTGTCTCGAACGTGATGCCTATATACATGATCATACCTAGATATTCTCATAACTATGCTTAGTTCTGTAAATTTCTCAACAGTAATTCGTTCACCCACCGTAAAATACCTATGCTCTTGAGAGAAGCCACTAGTGAAACCTATGGCCCCCGGGTCTATCTTTATCATATTAATCTTCCAATACTTAGTTATTTTCATTGCCTTTTATTTTACTTTGCATCTTTATCATAAAAATACCAAAAAATATTATCTTATCATATCTATCAGATCTCACTCTCGTAAGTGACCGTGTAGGGATTGACAACGCCTTATCGCGTTGGTTGCGAGGATTTATTTGTTTTGTGTAGGTGCGAGGGACTCGCGCGTAGCCTCCTACTGGATTGATACCTTGGTTCTCAAAAACTGAGGGAAATACTTACGCTACTTTGTTGCATCACCCGTTCCTCTTCAAGGGAAAACCAACGCAATGCTCAAGAGGTAGCAAGAAGGATTTCTGGCGCCATTGCCAGGGAGGTCTACGCAAAAGTCAAACATACCAAGTACCCATCACAAACCCTTATCTCCCGCATTACATTATTTGCCATTTGCCTCTCGTTTTTCTCTCCCCCACCTCACCCTTACTTTTTTATTCGCCCCCTCTCTCTCTATCCTCCCTCTCTTTCTCTATTTGCCTCTTTTTGCCCATTCCCCGTTTGCTTGTTGTTATGGCGAGTCCTCTATCTTCTCCGTTGTCTCCCGAGAATGAAGTTCTAAGTTTTAAGCAAATGGAGGGGGAAAATTAAAAGACGCTTGGTATAGAATTTGCAATGCTCAAAATAGATCTACCAGGAAGCAATCTACTTCCGTTCTTCTTTGCAATTTTATGCAGGCATTACTCCTTGGCACATATATATCCTTGATACCATTACCGGAGGGAACTTCTTGGGTAGCCATACTTTTGATTCTTACAATGCTATGATAGATTTGTTTGGCTCACCACCTCTTTTGGTTAATGGAACTATGTTAACTTTGGAGCATGTAATGAAAAAACTTGAAATTATTGAAAATAAAGTTGCTACTGTTGATTTAATTGAAAATTTCGATAAAAAGATCCACAGCCAAATTACCCAATATGGATCTAAAGTAAGAGTAACTTTGAAAAATATTAAAGAGAAGGAACCTATAGTTAATGAAAGAATAAATCATGACTCCACTAGAATCGATAAAATTGAGGGTATCATTACCAACTTGGGAACCACTTTTTCTTTCATAAAGAATACTCCAAGTCCTCCAACTAAAATTGCCAAGCTTATGTATGTTCCTAAAAATAAAGGTGAAACCTCTAACAAAGAAACTGCGGATCTCAAATCTATAAGTGTTCACCCTAATCTTTTTGCTATCATTAAGGAACCATTTCCTGCCAATGATTTTTTCGATCTTGTGCCTAAAAGTTTGATAATCAATAAAAGGAAATAAATTCCTAAGGACGGTAGATGCCTCATTGAAGAATTGCCTACCAAAGATGGCAATACCTAGATCTATCCTTGCTTTTTTATGCCTAGCTAGGGGCGTTAAACGATAGCGCTTGTTGGGAGGCAACCCAATTTTATTTTTATTCCTTGCTTTTTGCTCCTGTTTAGTAATAAATAATTTATCTAGACTCTGTTTTGGTTGTGTTTTTTGTGTTTAATTAGTGTTTGTGCCAAGTAGAACCGTTGGGAAGACTTGGGGAAAGTCTTGTTAATCTTGCTGTAAAAAACAGAAACTTTAGTGCTCACGAGAACTGCTGACATTTTTATTTGGAAAGTGCTATTTAGTTAATTCTTTTTGAAGATGATTAATAGATAAATTCCTCACGTCTAGAAATTTATTTTAGAATTTTTGGGGTTCCATATATTGCGCTAGCTACGGATTACTACAGACTGTTCTGTTTTTGACAGATTCTGTTTTTCGTGTGTTGTTTGCTTATTTTGATGAATCTATGGCTAGTAAAATAGTTTATAAACCATATAGAAGTTGGAATACAGTAGGTTTAACACCAATATAAATAAAAAATGAGTTCATTACAGTACCTTGAAGTGGTATTTTGTTTTCTTTCGCTAACGGAGCTCACGATATTTTCTACTTTAAGTTTTGTGTTGTGAAGTTTTCAAGTTTTGGGTAAAGATTTGATGGATTATGGAACAAGGAGTAGCAAGAGCCTAAGCTTGGGGATGCCCATGGCACCCCCAAGATAATCTAAGTACACCTAAAAGCCAAAGCTTGGGGATGCCCCGGAAGGCATCCCCTCTTTCATCTACTTCCATCGGTAACTTTACTTGGGGCTATATTTTTATTCACCACATGATATGTGTTTTGCTTGGAGCGTCTTGTATGATTTGAGTCTTTACTTTTTAGTTTACCACAATCATCCTTGCTGTACACACATTTTGAGAGAGACACACATGATTCGGAAATTATTAGAATACTCTATGTACTTCACTTATATCTTTTGAGTTATATAGTTTTGCTCTAGTACTTCACTTATATCTTTTAGAGCGCGTCGGTGGATTTGTTTTATAGAAACTATTGATCTCTCATGCTTCACTTAGATTATTTTGAGAGTCTTAAATAGCATGGTAATTTGCTTAAATAATCCTAATATGCTAGGTATACAAGATTAATAATAAAATTCTCTTATGAGTGTGTTGAATACTATGAGAAGTTTGATGCTTGATAATTGTTTTGAGACATAAAGATGGTGATATTAGAGTCATGCTAGTTGAGTAGTTGTGAATTTGAGAAATACTTGTGTTGAAGTTTGTGATTCCCGTAGCATGCATGTATGGTGAACCGTTATGTGATGAAGTTGGAGCATGATTTATTTATTGATTATCTTCCTTATGAGTGGCGGTCGGGGACGAGCGATGGTCTTTTCCTACCAATCTATCCCCCCTAGGAGCATGCGCGTAATACTTTGCTTTGATAACTTGTAGATTTTTGCAATAATTATATGAGTTCTTTATGACTAATGTTGAGTCCATGGATTATACGCACTCTCACCCTTCCACCATTGCTAGCCTCTCTAATACCGCACACCTTTCGCCGGTATCATACACCCACCATACAACTTCCTCAAAACATCCACCATACCAACCTATTGTGGCATTTCCATAGCCATTCCGAGATATATTGCCATGCAACTTTCCACCGTTCTGTTTATTATGACACGCTCCATCATTGTCATATTGCTTTGCATGATCATATAGTTGACATTGTATTTGCGGCAAAGCCACCATCCATAATTCTTTCATACATGTCACTCATGAGTCATTGCATATCCCGGTACACCGCCAGAGGCATTCATATAGAGTCATATCTTGTTCTAAGTATCGAGTTGTAATTGTTGAGTTGTAAGTAAATAAAAGTGTGATGATCATCATTATTAAAGCATTGTGCCAAGTGAGGAAAGGATGATGGAGACTATGATTCCCCCACAAGTCGGGATGAGACTTCGGACGAAAAAAAAGAGGCCATAAAAAAAGAGAAAGGCCCAAATAAAAAAAAATAAAAAAATGAGAGAAAAAAGAGAGAAGGGACAATGCTACTATCCTTTTACCACACTTGTGCTTCAAAGTAGCACCATGATCTTCATAGTAGAGAGTCTCCTTTGTTATCACCGTCATATACTAGTGGGAATTTTTCATTATAGAACTTGGCTTGTATATTCCAATGATGGGCTTCCTCAAAATGCCCTAGGTCTTCGTGAGTAAGCAAGTTGGATGCACACCCACTTAGTTTATTTTTGAGCTTCATATACTTATAGCTCTAGTGCTTCCGTTGCATGGCAATCCCTACTCACTCACATTGATATCTATTGATGGGCATCTCCATAGCCCGTTGATACGCCTAGTTGATGTGAGACTATCTTCTCCTTTTTGTCTCCTCCACAACCACCATTCTATTCCACCTAAAGTGCTACGTCCATGGCTCACGCTCATGTATTGCATGAAGATTGAAAAAGTTTTGATAATGTCAAAAGTATGAAACAATTGCTTGGCTTGTCATCGGGGTTGTGCATGATTTAAATACTTTGTGTGGTGAAGATAGAGCATAGCCAGACTATATGATTTTGTAGGGATAACTTTCTTTGGCCATGTTATTTTGAGAAGACATAATTGCTTAGTTAGTTTGCTTGAAGTATTATTATTTTTATGTCAATATTGAACTTTTGTCTTGAATCTTTCGGATCTGAATATTCACACCACAATTAAGAAGAATTACATTGAAAATATGCCAAGTAGCATTCCACATCAAAAATTCTGTTTTTATCATTAACCTACTCGAGGACGAGCAGGAATTAAGCTTGGGGATGCTTGATACGTCTCCAACGTATCTATAATTTTTGATTGCTCCATGCTATATTATCTACTGTTGTGGACATTATTGGGCTTTATTATACACTTTTATATTATTTTTGGGACTAACCTACTAACCGGAGGCCCAGCTCAGAATTGCTATTTTTGCCTATTTTAGGGTTTCGAAGAAAAGGAATATCAAACGGAGTCCAAACGGAATGAAACCTTCGGGAACGTGATTTTTGGAATGAACAAGACCCAGGAGACTTGGACCCTACGTCAAGCAACCAACAGGGAGGCCACGAGGTAGGGGGGCACGCCTATCCCCCAGGCGCGCCCTCCACCCTCGTGGGCCCCCTATTGCTCCACCGACGTACTTCTTCCTCCTATATATACCTACGTACCCCGAAACGATCAGATACGGAGCCAAAACCCTAATTCCACTGCCATAACTTTCTGTATCCACGAGATCCCATCTTGGGGCCTGTTCCGGAGCTCCGACGGAGGGGGCATCGATCATGGAGGGCTTCTACATCAACACCATAGCCTCTCCGATGAAGTGTGAGTAGTTTACCTCAGACCTTCGGGTCCATATTTATTAGCTAGATGGCTTATTCTCTCTTTTTGGATCTCAATACAAAGTTCTCCCCCTCTCTTGTGGAGATCTATTCGATGTAATCTTCTTTTGCGGTGTGTTTGTTGAGACCGATGAATTGTGGGTTTATGATCAAGTTTATCTATGAACAATATTTGAATCTTCTCTGAATTCTTTTATGTATGATTGGTTATCTTTGCAAGTCTCTTCAAATTATCAGTCTGGTTTGGCCTACTAGATTGATCTTTCTTGCAATGGGAGAAGTGCTTAGCTTTGGGTTCAATCTTGCGGTGTCCTTTCCCAGTGACAGTAGGGGCAGCAAGGCACGCATTGTATTGTTGCCATCGATGATAACAAGATGGGGTTTTTTATCATATTGCATGAATTTATCCCTCTACATCATGTCATCTTGCTTAAGGCGTTACTTTGTTCTTATGAACTTAATACTCTAGATGCATGCTAGATAGCGGTCGATGTGTGGAGTAATAGTAGTAGATGCAGGCAGGAGTCGGTCTACTTGTCTCGGACGTGATGCCTATATACATGATTATACCTAGATATTCTCATAACTATGCTCAATTCTGTCAATTGCTCAACAGTAATTCGTTCACCCACTGTAAAATACCTATGCTCTTGAGAGAAGCCACTAGTGAAACCTATGGCCCCCGAGTCTATCTTTATCATATTAATCTTCTAATACTTAGTTATTTTCATTGCCTTTTATTTTACTTTGCATCTTTATCATAAAAATACCAACAGATATTATCTTATCATATCTATCAGATCTCACTCTCCTAAGTGACCGTGTAGGGATTGAAAACCCCTTATCGCGTTGGTTGCGAGGATTTATTTTGTTTTGTTTAGGTGCGAGGGAAATACTTATGCTACTTTGCTACATCATCCTTTCCTCTTCAAGGGAAAACCAACGCAGTGCTCAAGAGGTAGCAGGTAGCTTTTGGCCGGGCCACTAAGGCCGTATTCTTCGACGGCTAGGACTTCGGTCCATCTATCATTGAGTAGATCTTGGTCAGCTTGAAGCTGCTGCTGTTTCTTTTTCAAGCTCCTTGCAGTGGCTATTAGTTGGCGCTTGAAGCGCTCCTGCTCAAGAGGTTCCTCAGGCACGATGAAATCCTCGGTGTCGAGGCTCACCTCATCCTTGTAGAGCGGAAGGTAATTGTCGTCCTCCGAATCTTCATGCGTGGCCTGTTTACCAGGGCTAACCTACCCGTCTTCCCATTTATCTTGTTCATTAGCTGTATCAACGGGGTCTTCGTTGTCTTCGGCATCGTCGTCCATACCGTCAATGTTCTCGGAGTCGTAATCAAGTGTATTGGTTGAATCCTCGACCGTGGCTATGAAGTGGGTGGTGGGTGGGGAGCAAAATTCTCCACCGTCAGCCCCTGGTTCGAGCCGGATATAGTTCGGCTGTGAGTCCTCCGCCAAGGACAGGTTCTTTAAGGAATTTAGCACACCGCCCAAGGGAAAGTGCTGGAAGATGTCTGTGGCGCTAAATTCAAAGATCAATAAATGATCAAGCTCGGCGTCCGCGGGCTCACGTGGTTCAGAACTTACGATCGGAGATGAGTCCGGAGTTCCGTTGACAAAAACATCGTGAGAGGTTAAGTCTATGTGTGGCTCCAATGCCATGGAATCCGCAGCCTCCATGGTGGGGTTGATCCTCCCGTCCTTGGATGGCGCAGCTTGCTCCGGATCTAGGGCCAGAGCGGTTATAGGAGCAATCTCCCGGATGCGGCTAGATGACAAGTTTAGGTCATGATCATCGGGGTGGCCGGGAGCGGCTACCGCGGTTTCGAATCTGGCGAAGATCAAGTCACCACAGATGTTCGCAACATAGTTTAAGCTCCCAAATCTGACCTGATGGCTAGGGCGTAGCTTTTGATCTGCTCCAGATGGCCAAACGAGTTGGCCCATAGTGAGAAGCCGCCGGACACGAAGATCTGTCTGGGGAGGAAAGTTCCTCCTTGGACTGCGTCATTATTGACGATCAAAGGGGCCATCAAACCTTTTGGCGACAACACAGTGGAACTCTCAATGAAAGCACCAATGTCGGTGTCAAAACCGGCGGATCTCGAGTAGGGGGTCCCGAACTATGCGTCTAAGGTCGATGGTAACAGGAGACAAGGGACACGATGTTTACCCAGGTTGGGGCCATCTCTATGGAGGTAATACCCTATGTCCTGCTTGATTGATATTGATGAATTTGAGTATTACAAGAGTTGATCTACCTCAGGATCGTAATGGCTAAACCCTAGAGGTCTAGCTTGTACGGCTATGATGAGTGTACTATCCGAACTAAGTCCTCCGGTTTATATAGACACCGGAAGGATCTAGGGTTACACAAGGTCGGTTAAAAAGGAGGGAATATACATATTCCGTCGCCAAGCTTTCCTTCCACGCCAAGGAGAGTCCCATCTGGACACGGGTGTAGTCTTCGATCTTCGTATCTGCATAGCCCATCAGTCCAGCCCATGGCTAACAGGCCGGACTCCCGAGGACCCCTTAGTCCAGGACTCCCTCACGCGCCTTCCAAGCCGCGGCAATCGAAGACCCTGCCAGCGAGGGCACGTAGTACCCTCTTGAGGCCATCCCCAAGAAAAAGAAGCAGCTACTCCGCACGGGGCCTCAGAGGGGCAGTGTCTCTAGCGGTGCCGCCTCAGGATCAGCGCCCGCACCTAGGGCTCCTCCCTCCCTCGCGTAGGAAGGCACGCCTGTTGGAAATATGCCCTAGAGGCAATAATAAAGTGGTTATTATTATATTTCCGTTTTCATGATAATTGTCTATTGTTCATGCTATAATTGTATTAACCGGAAACCATAATACATGTGTGAATACATAGATCATAATATGTCCCTAGTAAGCCTCTAGTTGACTAGCTCATTGATCAATAGATGGTCATGGTTTCCTGACCATGGACATTGGATGTCATTGATAACGGGATCACATCATTAGAAGAATGATATGATGGACAAGACCCAATCCTAAGCGTAGCACAAGATCATGTAGTTCATTTGCTAAAGCTTTTCTAATGTCAAGTATCATTTCCTTAGACCATGAGATTGTGCAACTCCCGGTGTAGCGACCAGACCTCAAACAGTCCAATCTCTGTGCTCCAGTGTCATCCCTGGATCAGTAATGCTGACACCACACATTACTTGAAGGATTTATAACAGAGTAGCAATCACACACTTGTTACATCAAATGTCTCAAAAGAGAACTTATTACAATAAAATATGGCTTAAGGCCATCTAATAACGATAAAAACGGAAGGCTTGGAAGATAAGTGAGTCCATCAACTCCAACGGCATCACTGAGTATAGAACCATGACCTAAAGGCACCTTACTCGTCGTCTGAAAAGTCTGCAACATGAACGTTGCAGCCCGAAACGGGTGAGCACATGGAATATGCTGGCAAGGTAACACATAGAGAGCAATGAAAGAATAAGGCTATACTACATGCATATTTGGCTGGTGGAAAGCTCTATGGTTACAGTTTTTTCATAAAGCCAAATTTTCCCTACTGCAAAGGAATACATTTTATTTAACTATCATGGTAGTTGTTAAACATTGAGAGTGTAGACACCCTCTCAATCCCAATTAAGTATCATCATTAAAAACCCAACAAAAATAATTAGAGTAACATGATGAGATTCACATGATAATCCAAGTACTAGATACTCAAGTTGTCCATAACCGGGGACATGGCAAACCATGATTATATACACTCTGCAGAGGTTTGCACACTTTTCCCCACAAGACTCGATCTCCTTCATTGAGATTCTCGCACTACATGGTGTTTGAGAAACGGATGACCGAGACATAGTCTTTCAGAAGCGCTAGCACCTTACGAACGGGTAGACCGTACCACCTACATCCCCTACATCTGCTAGTCTACCACTGTAAGAGTTTGCACGACTTAGTCAACTATGCTAGATCCCATAGTAGCTTGTGACTGCACACAGAAGTTTCTAGTATGAATAATCTCATGACCCCTTTGAGCCTGGGTGGCGGTCCAAAAGGAAACATGCAATCGCTGGAATACCTAGGTGCCTCAATCCACCCAGATGTGTGTTTAAGTTGCCACCTTAGATAAACCATTAATTTTTAACAATCTCACATCTGTCATGGATACACTCACCCAATCCACGTCTACTAGCATAGCATAGCAATATAGGCAAACGTAGAAGTAACTCCGAGGGTTTGATAATAAACAGGTAATAGGTACTACCTCATCTTCTCCCCAAAACCCACAATTTAATTAGATTCTAATCATGCAATGTGTGAGGATTGATCTAATGCAATAAAAACTGGGTAGTAGGAGGTATGATCAAAGTGTTACTTGCCTTGCTGATGATCCGCGAAACCTAGCGATTCGAAGTAGCAAGCAGCGCACTCCGGGTACTCTATCGCAAACAAACAAGCATACAATAAGTACTCATCTAATGCACGGGTAAAACTCAAATAAGAGATCTAACCAGATAGTTCAACTTAAGAACTCCGGTTGGCAAAAAGAATCAAAATGAACGAAGCAACGAAAGACAAACGGCAAAAGAAACAAGCTTCGTTTACTATTCTAGATCTAGGTCAAATTTTACAGAGGCAAAAACTTGTTTGAGTTGGTTAAACGGAAAGAGGGTTTCGAGACGAAACTGCAGGCGCTTGAATTGCATAATTCTGATAAACGAGCGAAAAGTTACTAAAACAAAAATCGGATCAGAAATCGCAATCAGAAATAATCGCGGAAAATCCGAGAAAAAGAAAAACGACGAACAGATTAATGAACGAACGTTCGTTATCTGGATCTAAATGATGAATGCGTTCATTAAAACGAACGAACGAGCGAACGCTCGCTAAATAAACTAAACCGGAAAAAACCGATCTATCTAAAAAACGAATCTAAAAAAACCGACGAAAAACCGACGGAAAAACTGAACGGTTTTTCTAAAAAAACGGCGGCGGGGCAACCTCGGCGGGTGGGTCCGGCAGCGGCGGCGGGCGGCGGCTAGGTGCTGCGGCTAGGGTTAGGGTTTGCGGGGCGGCGGCGGCTTGGGCTAATCAGGCCCCGGGGTGGCGCTATATTAAGGGCCCGCCCGGTAGGAGTCCGGGCCGAAACCGGCTCTAAGTCGGTTCACACTTTTTTTTAAATATTTTTTGCGCAGAAAAACAAACAAAAGAAATACTAAACGGACTCCAAAAATCCCGAAATAAATTTTCCCTGGCTTCTAAAATCAAGCCGCACAGGATGAAAATTTATTTGGGGCCTAAATGCAATTTTGAAAAACGCGCATTTTTCCCAAATTCAAATAAAATAGCAAATAAATCCAAAATAAAATCTTATTTGATTTTATTATTAAATCCTCAATATTTCTTTATTTTGGTAAAGTCACTTTATTCCCTCTCACATATTTTTGTAATAGAAATAATTGAAGATAAAATAAATCAAATCAAATGATCCTATTTTTCCAAATTTGAGAAAACTCTAATATGAAAATAACGAAATCCCCAACTCTCTCCGAGGGTCCTTGAGTTGCGTGAAATTTCTTGGATCAACCAAAATGCAATAAAACATAATATGCAAAGATGATCTAATGTATAACATTCCAAATTGAAAATTTGGGATGTTACAAACCTACCCCCCTTAAGATGAATCTCGCCCTCGAGATGCGGGTTGGCTAGAAAATAGGTGAGGGTGGTCCTTTAGCAGATCTTCCTCTTGCTCCCAGGTGGCTTCATCCTCGGTGTGGTGGCTGCATTGAACTTTGCAAAACTTGATAACCTTGCTGCAGGTGACTCGGCTGGCATACTCAAGAATCTTGATTGGTTTCTCAACATATGTCAAATCACTGTCCAACTGAATCGCTTCCAGCGGCACTGTATCTCTCAGCGGTATATCAGCCATCTCTGCGTGGCACTTCTTCAACTGGGAAACATGGAATACATCGTGAACTCCTGACAATCCTTCGGGCAATTCCAACATGTAGGATACTTCTCCCATACCCTCCAAAACCTTGTATGGTCCTACAAAATGTGGCGCTAACTTTCCCTTAACTCCAAAGCGCTTAACTCCTCGAAGTGGAGATACTCGAAGATAAACTCGGTCTCCAACTTTGTAAACTGTCTCCTTGCGTTTCGAATCTGCGTAGCTCTTCTGCCTGGACTGGGCTACCTTGAGCCTATCGTGAATCGATTTCACCTTCTGTTCAGACTCCTTAATCAAATCCGGTCCAAACAACTGGCGGTCTCCAACTTCATCCGACGACAATGGGGTCCTGCACCTCCTTCCATACAAGGCTTCGAAAGGGGCCATCTTCATACTGGATTGATAACTATTGTTGTAAGAGAACTCTGCATACGACAAATTATCGTCCCAACTAGATCCATAATCTAGCGCACAAGCTGTCAGCATATCCTCCAAAATCTGATTGACTCTCTCGGTCTGTCCATCTGTCTGCGGATGGAAAGCCGTACTGAACTCTAGCCTGGTACCCAAAGTTTCGTGCAACTGATTCTAGAATTTTGAGGTAAACTGGGTTCCTCTATCTGATGCAATGCTCCTTGGAACTCCATGCAGACATACGATCCTGGTCATGTATATCCTTGGAACTCCATGCAGACATACAACTGTAGCAATCCTGCTGGCTTCTGATGCTCTGCTTTTACTCTCTGACATACATCACAAACTGCTACATACTCCGCAATATCCTTCTTCATTCCAGTCCACCAGAAAGTATCCTTCAAATCCAAATACATCTTGGTATTTCCTGGATGAATTGAATATGGTGAATCATGGGCCTCTTGCAGAATTAACTTCCTGATCTCCGGGTCATTGGGCACATAAACACGGTCTTCAAACCATAAGGTATCGTGCTCATCCTCACGAAATCCTTTAACTTTTCCTTTGCTCATTTTCTCCTTTATAGCGGCAACCTCCTTGTCAGTCTTCTGGGCTTCTCTGGTCTTATCCATCAAAGTAGACTGAATCTCTAATGCTGCTACATAGCCTCTCGGAACTATCTCCAAACATAGATCACGAAGATTTTCGGCTAACTCCCTTGGTAAATCTCCCGTCATTAAGGTGTTGACATGACTTTTACGACTCAGCGCATCAGCTACTACGTTAGCCTTTCCGAGATGATAATGCAATCTCATATCATAATCCTTGATGCGCTCCAACCATCTCCTTTGCCTGAGATTCAACTCCTTCTGCATGAAGATGTACTTCAAACTCTTGTGATCCGTGTACACCTCACAATGGTTTCCAATGAGAAAATGTCTCCAAGTCTTTAATGCATGCACTACGGCTGCTAACTCCAAATCATGCGTGGCATAATTCAACTTATGAGGCTTAAGCTGCCGTGAGGCATATGAAACAACTCTTCCTTCCTGCATAAGCACTGCTCCAAGTCCTCGACGTGAAGCGTCGCAATACACCTCATAATCTTTGTTCTGATCCGACAAAAACAACACAGGTGATGTAACCAAATGTTTCTTCAACTCCTGGAAACTGGCCTCACATTCCTCTGTCCATTTGAACTTGGTATCCTTCTTCAACAACTCCATCATAGGCTTCGCAATCTTCGAGAAATTTTCAATGAATCTCCGGTAGTATCCTGCGAGTCCAAGAAAACTCCGGATCTCTCCAACTATTGTTGGTGCTTCCCAATTTGTCACAGTGTCAACCTTGGTGGGATCTACTGCTATACCTTCTCCGGATATAACATGTCCGAGGAATCCAACTTCCTTCAACCAAAATTCACATTTGCTAAACTTGGCATATAACTGATGTTCTCTGAGCTTCTCAAGTACCAAATGCAAATGCTCCTTATGCTCCTCTTCATTCTTCGAGTAAACTAGGATATCATCAATGAACACTACGATGAACTTATCCAAAAACTCCATAAATACTTTGTTCATCATGTTCATAAAATATGCCGGTGCGTTAGTTAGTCCAAATGAAATAACGGTGTAGTCGTACGGCCCATACCTGGTGGTGAAAGCTGTCTTAGGTATATCATGTTCTCGGATCTTCAACTGATGGTATCCTGATCGTAGATCGATCTTGGAAAATACCTTAGCTCCTTGCAATCGATCGAACAGATCATTGATCATCGGTAGTGGGTACTTGTTCTTGATGGTTACTTCATTCAATCCTTGATAATCAACAACCATTCTTAACGATCCATCCTTTTTCTTCACTAGAAGTACTGGCGATCCCCAAGGTGAAGAACTTGGGCGAATATATCCTTTATCCAATAACTCTTTAATCTGCTTCTTAATCTCCTCCAAATCCTTTGCGGGCATCCTATATGGTCTCTTAGATATTGGCCCTGTGCCTGGAAAAAGCTCACAAAAACTCAATATCTCTATCCGGTGGCATGCCTGGCAACTCCTCTGGAAATACGTCAGGGAAATCCTTCACCACTGGTACTTCCTCCTGCACAACTCCTGTTAGGGAATTTACTTGAGTCCTCTTCGGCACATGCCGGGATACATACTTGATCCTTCTTCCTTATGGCGTTGTAAGCGAAATTGACTTACTGGCGCATTCAATGTTCCCTTCATACTTCGATAACCAATCCATGCCTAATATCACATCCAATCCTTGAGATTCCAATACTATTCGGTCCGAGGGAAATACATAGTTACCAATCCTTAATGGTAACCGATCACACCATAGACTAGCCATCTGCTCCAGGTGAGGTTACTAACATGGGTGACCTAAGGGCTTGGGTTGGCAGTTTATACTTATCCACAAATCCCCTTGAGATTTACGAATGCGATGCACCAGTATCAAAAAGGACGATTGCAGTAAATGACTTAACCAAAACTTACCTATTACTGCATCTGGCTGAGCTTCAACCTCCTCCATGTTTACGTGGTTCACCTGTCCTCTGTTGAAAGGGTTCGACTTCTTCCCAGAGCTTCCATTGCCATTTCCATTCTGGGATTCAGGACATTCATTGGCATAATGTCCGGTCTTCTGGCACTTAAAGAAAGTGACTTGGCTCAGGTCTCTCTTGGCTAGGGTTGATGGGTTGGTACGGTTCTGGCCGTTGCTTCCTCCATTCCCATTACCATTCTTGGGGCCATTATGATTGTGCGAGCTACCTCCTCCATGGGTATGCTGAAAATGTCCTCCCGGTCTAGGGGTAAAATGTGGCTTCTGCTGAGCTCCAGGATTGTACTTCCCTTGTCCATACTTCCTCTTGCGGTTTTCAATCTACTGCTTCTTCCCTTCAATCATAAGAGCATGATCTACCAACTCCTGGTAGTTATTGAAGGTTGCTACCATCAACTGCATGCTCAACTCATCATTCAGTCCTTCCAGAAACTTCTCCTGCTTAGCTGCGTCCGTAGCAACGTCATCTAGGGCATAACATGCTAGCTTACTAAAATCCTCCACATACTGGCCAACTGTCCGTCCTCCTTGGCGCAAGTTGCGAAACTCACGCTTCTTCATGGCCATAGCTCCTGCTGAAACATGTGCAGTACGGAAAGCCTGCTGAAACTGCTCCCACATGACAGTGTTGATAGGGAAAGTGGCTGTGAAGTTCTCCCACCATGATGCTGCGGGTCCGTCAAGCTGATGTGCGGCAAACTTCACCTTTTCCGCATCTGTGCATCCTGCTGTGGTCAACTCCCTTGCTGTCTTGCGGAGCCAATCATCTGCTACTATAGGCTCGGTGCTACTGGAGAACACCGGCGGATTCAGCCTAAGAAAACGGGCTAAGTGATCAACAGGTGGTGGTGGTGGTGGGTTGTTGTTGTTGTTGTTGTTGTTGTTGTTGTTGTTGTTGTTGTTGTTGTTGTTGTTGTTTCCCTGATTCTGATTCTGGACTAGCAATTGCATCAACGTGTTCTGCTGCTGGATCAACTGAGTGAGCTCCGGTGGGAAGGTAAATCCGGGGTCACGTCTCGGAGGCATCTGATCGGTTTAGAAAAGATGAGATTTAAGAATAGAGAGGGGTCTAAAGAGAAAACACTACCCATATGCACATGAGGCAAAAGCAAACAATTCACTTCATTCAATCAAACAAGGGCATACAATCGGTCTAACTATCGCAAAAGTGCTCGGACTACTATATTTACATGGTGGACTACTACTACTGTTGGGGTGGTCTACTAGAAATATTCTTCGGTTGCAGACTCCATGATATTTGCTCCAGCTTCATCAACATAGTCATCATCACTATCATCTGGATCCGAGTCGGTGTCATCAATGATGATGCAGTCTTCCAGGCGAATCTCCTTGGGTTCTCCGTCTTCTTCTACTGGTGTAGGGTCTCCCATAAATATTCCAATCTTCTTGATCAGGTCGTCATTATTCTCCACTAGTACTTCGATTTCCTCTTCATAATATTCACGTGTAGCCTTGAGTTCTTCCTCCAGTTCCTTGATTCTTGTCCTCGCCTTCTTCAGATCTATCATGTCTGCGCACATCTGGTTCTCCTGACATCGAATGTGCTGGTTTAACTCCTGGATAAAAGCTGCAATTGACCTATCCTTCTTGGTGCTGGTCATCTCCCAGTGCTCATCTCAGCGCCCACAAATCTGGTAGATAGTATCCTTGAGATCATTGCGGTAAACTTCTCCAATACGTCCCATGGCGATGTGAGCTGCCATGCTCTTTTGCTAGACTCCAGGTTGGTGCATCAAAGGAAAACTCTATGGGCTCAGTGACTGGCATGAACGTCGTTCCAGGAACTTGAACTTGAATCATCCAGCGCTCCTCTTCTGGTAAAGTGGCGTTGTAGGTTCCGGTGAAGCTTGGTACTCCGATGTTCAGGTACTTAGTGACTTCCTTCAAGTGACGTCCAGAGGGTGTATCTTCATCCGGTTGTGTAAACTTGTTCCTTGCATCCGCCATCCTAAAAGAGTAGAAAAGATGAGGAGTCAAAATGGGAAGAGTGAGTAGTGATCTAGGGCTTTAGCTTAGTGGTCGTGTTTTACAGTCAGCATGTGCTCTGATACCATCTTGTAGCGACCAGACCTCAAACGGTCCAATCTCTATGCTCTAGTGCCATCCCTGGATCAGTAATGCTGACACCACACAGTACTTGAAGGATTTATAACAAAGTAGCAATCACACACTTATTACATCAAATGTCTCACAAGAGAACTTATTACAATAAAATATGGCTTAAGGCCATCTAATAACGATAACAGCGGAAGGCTTGGAAGATAAGTGAGTCCATCAACTCCAACGGCATCACTGAGTATAGAACCACGACCGAAAGGCACCTTACTCATCGTCTGAAAAGTCTGCAACATGAACGTTGCAGCCCGAAACGGGTCAGTACATGGAATATGCTGGCAAGGTAACACATAGAGATCAATGAAAGAATAAGGCTATACTACATGCATATTTGGCTGGTGGAAAGCTCTATGGTTACAGTTTTTGCATAAAGCCAATTTTTCCCTACTGCAAAGGAATAAATTTTATTTAACTATCATGGTAGTTGTTAAACACTGAGAGTGTAGACACCCTCTCAATCCCAATTAAGTATCATCATTAAAAACCCAACAAAATTAATTAGAGTAACATGATGAGATTCACATGATAATCCAAGTACTAGATACTCAAGTTGTCCATCACCGGGGACACGGCTAACCATGATTAGTTTATACACTCTGCATAGGTTTGCGCAATTTTCTCCACAAGACTCGATCTCCTCCGTTGAGATTCTCGCACTACATGGTGTTTGAGAAACGGATGACCGAGACATAGTCTTTCAGAAGCGCTAGCACCTTACGAACGGGTAGACCGTACCACCTACATCCCCTACATCTGCTAGTCTACCACTGTAAGAGTTTGCACGACTTAGTCAACTATGCTAGATCCCATAGTAGCTTGTGGCTGCACACAGAAGTTTCTAGTATGAATAATCTCATGACCCCTTTGAGCCTAGGTGGCGGTCCAAAAGAAAACAGGCAATCGCTGGAATACCCAGGTGCCTCAATCCACCCAGATGTGTGTTTAAGTTGCCACCTTAGATAAACCATTAATTTTTAACAATCTCACATCTGTCATGGATACACTCACCCAATCCACGTCTACTAGCATAGCATAGCAATATAGGCAAACGTAGAAGTAACTCCCAGGGTTTGATAATAAAATAGGTAATAGGTACTACCTCATCTTCTCCCCAAAACCCACAATTTAATTAGATTCTAATCATGCAATGCGTGAGGATTGATCTAATGCAATAAAAGCTAGGTAGTAGGAGGTATGATCAAAGTGTTACTTGCCTTGCTGATGATCCGCGAAACCTAGCGATTCGAAGTAGCAAGCGGCGCACTCCGGGTACTCTATCACAAACAAACAAGCATACAATAAGTACTCATCTAATGCACGGGTAAAACTCAAATAAGAGATCTAACCAGATAGTTCAACTTAAGAACTCCGGTTGGCAAAAAGAATCAAAACGAACGAAGCAACGAAAGACAAACGACAAAAGAAACAAGCTTCGTTTACTATTCTGGATCTAGGTCAAATTTTACGGAGGCAAAAACTTGTTTGAGTTGGTTAAACGGAAAGAGGGTTTCGAGACGAAACTCCAGGTGCTTGAACCGCCTGATTCCGATAAACGAGCAAAAAGTTATACTAAAACGAAAATCAGATCAGAAATCACGATCAGAAATAATCGCGGAAAATCCGAGAAAAAGAAAAACGACGAACAGATTAACGAACGGACGTTCGTTATCTGGATCTAAACGATGAACGCGTTTGTTAAAACGAACAAACGAGCGAACGCTCGCTAAATAAACTAAACCGAAAAAAACCGATCTATCTAAAAAAACGAATCTAAAAAACCCGATGAAAAACCGACGGAAAAACCGAACGGTTTTTTTAAAAGGCGGCGGGGCAACCTCGGCGGGCGGCGGCTCTGGCGGCAGCGGCGGCTGGGTGCTCCGGCTAGGGTTAGGGTTTGCGGGGCGGCGGCGGCTTGGGCTAATCGAGCCCCGGGGTGGCACTATATAAAGGGCCCGACCGGTAGGAGTCCGGGCCGAAACCGGCTCTAAGTCGGTTCACACTTTTTTTTAATAATTTTCACGCAGAAAAACAAACAAAAGAAATATTAACGGACTCCAAAAATCCCGAGATAAATTTTCCCCGGCTTCTAAAATCATGCCGCACAGGATGAACATTTATTTGGGGCCTAAATGCAATTTTGAAAAACGTGCATATTTCCTAAATTCAAATAAAATAGCAAATAAATCCAAAATAAAATCTTAGTTGATTTTATTATTAAATCCTCAATATTTCTTTATTTTGGGAAAGTCCTTTTATTCCCTCTCTCATATTTTTGTAATAGAAATAATTGAAGATAAAATAAGAAAAATCAAATGATCCTATTTTTCCAAATTTGAGAAAACTCAAATATGAAAATAACGAAATCCCCAACTCTCTCCGAGGGTCCTTGAGTTGCGTGAAATTTCTAGGATCAACCAAAATGCAATAAAACATGATATGCAAAGATGATCTAATGTATAACATTCCAAATTGAAAATTTGGGATGTTACACCCGGATACCGTAGGAATGCTTTGGGTGTACCAAATGTCACAACATAACTGGGTGGCTATAAAGGTGCACTACAGGTATCTCCGAAAGTATCTGTTGGGTTGGCAGTAATCAAGACTGGGATTTGTCACTCCGTATGACGGAGAGGTATCTCTGGGCCCACTCGGTAATGCATCATCATAACGAGCACAATGTGACTAAGGAGTTAGTTATGGGATCATGCATTATGGAATGAGTAAAGAGACTTGCCAGTAACGAGATTGAACGAGGTATAGAGATACCGACGATCGAGTCTCGGGCAAGTAACATGCCGATAGACAAAGGGAATTGTGTACGAGATTGATTGAATCCTCGACATCGTGGTTCATCCGATGAGATCATCGTGGAACATGTGGGAGCCAACATGGGTATCCAGATCCCGCTGTTGGTTATTGGCCAGAGAGATGTCTCGGTCATGTCTGCATGGTTCCCGAACCCGTAGGTTCTACACACATAAGGTTCGGTGACGCTAGAGTTATTATGGGAAATAGTATGTGGTTACCGAAGATTGTTGGAAGTTCCAGATGAGATCCCGAGCATCAAGAGGAGTTCCAGAATAGTCCGGAAGTGAAGATTTATATATGGGAAGTCCAGTTTCAGTCGCCGGAATGGTTTCGGGGGTTATCAGTATTGTACCGGGACCACTGGAAGGTGTTCGGGGGTCCACCAGGTGGGGCCACCTGCCCCGATGGGCCTAGTGGGCTGAACAAGGGAGGGAATCAGCCCCTGGTGGGCTAGTGCGCCCCCAAGTGGCCCAAGGCACCTAGGGTTGGAAACCCTAGGGGTGGGGGCGCCTCCCACATGTCTAGGGGGCAAGTTACCCCTGGCCGCCGCCCCCCTTATAGATGGGATCTGGGGGGCGGCCCCCTCTCCCCTTCCCCTATAAATAATGGGGGGTGGGAGGGCTGCCACACCCTTTGCTACCTCTTGAGCACTGCGTTGGTTTTCCTTTGAAGAGGAAAGGGTGATGCAGTAAAGCAGCGTAAGTATTTCCCTCAGTTTTTGAGAACCAAGGTATCAATCCAGTAGGAGACCACACGCGAGTCACCTCGTACCTACGCAAACAAATAAGAACCTCGCAACCAACGCGATAAAGGGGTTGTCAATCCCTCCACGGCCACTTACAAGAGTGAGATCTGAGAGAGATAATAATAATAATAATATAAATATTTTTGGTATTTTTATGATATAGATTGAAAGTAAAGATTGCAAAATAAAATCTTGGAAACATGTATGATGGAAAATAGACCCGGGGGCCATAGGTTTCCCTAGTGGCTTCTCTCAAGATAGCATAAGTATTACGGTGGGTGAACAAATTACTATCAAGCAATTGATAGAAAAGCGAATAATTATGAGAATATCTTGGCATGATCATGTATATAGGCATCACGTCCGTGACAAGTAGACCGAAACGATTATGCATCTACTACTATTACTCCACACATCGACCGCTATCCAGCATGCCTCTAGAATATTAAGTTCATAAGAACAGAGTAACGCCTTAAGCAAGATGACATGATATAGAGGGATAAACTCATGCAATATGATATAAACCCCATCTTTTTATCCTCGATGGCAACAATACAACATGTCGTTTCCCCTACTATCACTGGGATCGAGCACTGCAAGATTGAACCCAAAGATAAGCACTTCTCCCATTGCAAGAAAGATCAATCTAGTAGGCCAAACCAAACTGATAATTCAAAGAGACTTGCAAAGATAAACCAATCATACATAAAAGAATTCAGAGAAGAATCAAATATTGTTCATAGATAATCTGGACCATAAACCCACAATTCATCGGATCTCGACAAACACACCGCAAAAGAAGATTACATCGAATAGATCTCCATGAGAATCGAGGAGAACTTTGTATTGAGATCCAAAGAGAGAGAAGAAGCCATCTAGCTACTAGCTATGGACCCGAAGGTCTGAAGTAAACCACTCACACATCACCGGCGAGGCCATGGAGTTGATGTAAAGGCCCTCTGTGATCAATGCCCCCTCCGGCGGAGCTCCGGAAAAGGCCCCAAGATGGGATCTCTCGGGTATAGACGGTTGCGGCGGTGGAATTAGGTTTTCATGGTGCTCCTGGATGTTTGGGGGGTACGTGGACTTATATAGGAGGAAGAAGTAGGTCGGTGGAGCAACGAGGGGCCCACGAGGGTGGAGGGCGCTCCCAGGGGGGTAGGCGCCCCCTGCCTCGTGGCCTCCTCGATTGTTTCTTGACGCCCAATCCAAGTCTCCTGGATCACGTTTGTTGAGAAAATCACGTTCCCGAAGGTTTCATTCCGTTTGGACTCCGTTTGATATTCCTTTTCAGCGAAACTCTAAAATAGGCAAAAAACAACAATTTGGGCCGGGCCTCCGGTTAATAAGGTAGTCCCAAAAATGATATAAAAGTGTAAAAATAGGCCCATTAACATCCAAAATAGATAATATAATAGCATGGAGCAATCACAAAATATAGATACATTGGAGACATATCAAGCATCCCCAAGCTTAATTCCTGCTCGTCCTCGAGTAGGTAAATGATAAAAAAGAATTTTTGATGTGGAATGCTTTCTAACATATTTCTCAATGTATTTTTTCTTTATTGTGGCATGAATGTTTAGATCCGAAAGATTCAAGATAAAAGTTTAATATTGACATAAAAATAGTAATACTTTAAGCATACTAACTAAGAAATCATGTCTTCTCAAAATAACATGGCTAAAGAAAGTTATCCCTACAAAATCATATAGTCTGGCTATGCTCTATATTCACCACACAAAATACTTAAATCATCCACAACCCCGATGACAAGCCAAGCAATTGTTTCATACTTTTGATGTTCTCAAACTTTTTCAATCTTCACACAATATATGAGCATGAGCCATGTATATAGCACTATATGTAGAATAGAATGGTGGTTGTGGAGAAGACAAAAAGGAGAAGATAGTCTCACATCAACTAGGCATATTAATGGGCTATCGAGATGCCCATCAATAGATATCAACGTGAGTGAGTAGGGATTGCCATGCAACGGATGCACTAGAGCTATAAGTGTATGAAAGCTCAACTAAAGAACTAAGTGGGTGTGCATCCAACTTGCTTGCTCATGAATACCTAGGGCAATTTTGAGGAAGCCCGTCATTGGAATATACAAGCCAAGTTCTATAATGTAAAATTCCCACTAGTATATAAAAGTGATAACATAGGAGACTCTCTATCATGAAGATCATGGTGCTACTTTGAAGCACAAGTGTGGAAAAAGGATAGTAACATTGTCCCTTCTCTCTTTTTCTCTCATTATTTTTTTATTTGGGCCTTCTTTCTTTTTTCTTTTCTTTTTGGCCTCTTTTATTTTTATTTTTTGTCCGGAGTCTCATCCCGACTTGTGGGGGAATCATAGTATCCATCATCCTTTCCTCACTGGGACAATGCTCTAATAATGATGATCATCACACTTTAATTTTACTTACAACTCAAGAATTACAACTCAATACCTAGAACAAAATATGACTCTATGTGAATGCCTCCGGTAGTGTACCGGGATGTGCAATGATGCATGAGTGATGTGTATGAAGAATTATGAATGGTGGCTCTGCCACAAGTACGATGTCAACTACATGATCATGCAAGCAATATGACACTGATGAAGCATGTCATAATAACGGAACGGTGGAAAATTGCATGGTTGTGGAGGCTGGATGAACAGGAGCCCGTGGAGGCTGGAGGAGGTCGACGGTGGAGACGAACAGTATCCCGTGGAGTCCCGTTTTGCGGTACGCCACACCCCTCCCGGTGAACAGGACCCCTATTTCGATCGTAGGAGGTCCATTTCGTCCGTTTTGCGGTACGCCACACCCATCTCGATCAACAGGACCCCCGTTTCGACCGTAGGAGGTCCGTTTCATCCGTTTCGCGGTACGCCACACCCCTCCCGATCAACAGGACCCCCGTTTCGACCGTAGGAGGTCCGTTTCCTCTGTTCTGCGGTACGCCAGGCCTCGTTTCCATCGCCTGTTCCGTCCAAGCCCTCCCGATGAACACGGCCCTGCATTCCGTTTTGACCCAGCCGGTTGGCTCCCACATTGAGGGAGTCCTGGATTAGGGGGTATCCGGACAGCCGTATTATATCCTTTGGCCGGACTGTTGGACTATGAAGATACAAGATTAAAGACTCCGTCCCGTGTCCGGATGGGACTCTACTTTGCGTGGAAGGCAAGCTTGGCAATACGGATATGTAGATCTCCTTCCTTGTAACCGACTCTGTGTAACCCTAGCCCCCTCCGGTGTCTATATAAACTGGAGGGTTTAGTCTGTAGGACCAACAACAACAATGATACCATAGGCTAGCTTCTAGGGTTTAGCCTCTTTGATCTCGTGGCAGATCAACTCTTGTACTACTCATATTATCAGGAACAATCAAGCAGGACGTAGGGTATTACCTCCATCAAGAGGGCCTAAACCTGGGTAAAACATCATGTCCCCTATCCCCTGTTACCATCTGCCTAGACGCATAGTTTGGGACCCCCTACCCGAGATCCACTGGTTTTGACACCGACATTGGTGCTTTAATTGAGAGTTCCTCTGTGTCGTCATCGTTAGGCTTGATGGCTCCTTCGATCATCGATAGCGATGCAGTCCAGGGTGAGACTTTTCTCCCCGGACAGATCTTTGTATTCGGTGGCTTCGCACTGCGGGCCAATTCGCTTGGCCATCTGGAGCAGATCGAGAGTTATGCCCCTGGCCACCAGGTCAGGTTTGGAAGCTTAAACTACATGGCTGACATCCGCGGAGACTTGATATTCGACGGATTCAAGCCCCTGCAGAGTGCGTCGCACAGTCACGATGAGCATGATTTAGCTCTACCATCGGACAATGTTCAGGAGACCGCACCGGCAACCGCTCCGACCCTCAATTCGGAGCCAATTGCGCCATCCATGGACAGGTGGATAGACCCCGCCACAGAGGCCGCATTCTCAGCGGCGATCGAGCCAAGTATCGACCATACCCTTCACGAGAGCCGTGACGCCAAACTGCCGGAATCTTCCCCGGCCACGGACTCCGAACTGCCTGCGCCCGTGCCTATCAAATCCGACTGGGCACCGATCATGGAGCTCACCTCCGCGGACGGCGACATACTGAACTCATTAAGGACTCTCTCCTTGTCAGGAGAGTCCTGGCCGAACTATGTCCGGCAGGATTGGGATGCGGATGACGAAGAAATTCGCCGCCCACCCACCACCCACTTAGTAGCCACTGTCGGCGATTTTACCGACATGCTCGACTTTGACTCCGAAGACATCGACGGTATGGACGACGATGCAAGAGACGAACAGGAACCACTGCCCACAGGGCACTGGACAGCCACCTCATCATATGATATATACATGGTGGACACACCCAAAGAAGGTAATGGTGACGGGACAGCGGAGGATGACCCCTCCAAGAAGCAACCCAAGAGCCGACGACAGCGGCGCCGCTCTAAGTCTCGCCAAGGCAAAAGCGGTGATACTGGCACATGAGATAATTGCACTCCGGACAGTGCTGAAGATGATGACAATCCCCTCTAGCAAGATTTAGAGCATGAGGATGGAGAAGCCAGCCCTCCCGAGAGAGCGGCAGATGGAGAGGCGGAGGATGATAATTACATGCCTCCCTCCGAAGACGAGGCAAGCCTCGACGATGATGAATTTGTCGTGCCTGAGGATCCCGTCGAACAAGAGCGCTCCAAGCGCTGGCTTATAGCCACGGCAAATAGCCTTAAGAAAAAGCAACAACAGCTTCAAGCTGATCAAGATTTGCTAGCTGACAGATGGACTAAAGTCCTTGCGGCCGAGGAATATGAAGTCGAACGCCCCTCCAAGAGTTACCCAAAGCGCATGTTGCTACCCCGACTGGAGGAGGAAGCATTAAAACCTACATCTCCAGCGTATGACGCGGCTGATCGGCCACCTTGTGGCCGCGATAGAGAGGCATTTCAGCCAAAAGCTCAGCCTGCACCCCGACGCCACTCAAATAAAAATGTCAAGGCATGGGGAAACACGCTAGACCTGCAAGATGTATTGGAGGACAAAGCAAAACACGCAAGATCGATCTATGGATCACGAGGGCGCGCCACTACGCGAGACGATAACCGTCACACCGAATACAGTAAAAGTAAATCCGGCCGGGCCGAACACAGCGGACAAGACTCATTTGAGCTGTGTCGCGACATAGCCCAGTACAGAGGCGCCGCACAACCCTTATGCTTCATAGATGAAGTAATGGATCACCAAATCCCAGAGGGTTTCAAATCCGTAAATATTGAATCATACGACGGTACAACAGATCCTACGGTATGGATCGAGGACTTCCTCCTGCACATCCACATGGCCCGCGGTGGCGATCTACACGCCATGAAATACCTCCCACTCAAGCTCAAAGGACCAGCTCGTCATTGGCTCAACAGCCTGCCAGCACAATCCATTGGCTGTTGGGAAGATCTGGAAGCCGCATTCCTCGACAACTTCCAGGGCACTTATGTGCGACCACCAGATGCCGATGACTTGAGCCACATAATTCAGCAGCCAGAGGAATCGGCCAGGCAATTCTGGACACGGTTCCCGACAAAGAAAAATCAAATCGTCGACTGTCCGGATGCAGAGGCCCTAGCAGCTTTTAAGCACAACATCCGCGACGAGTGGCTCGCCCGGCACCTTGGCCAAGAAAAGTCGAAATCTATGGCAGCCCTCACGACACTCATGACCCGCTTTTGCGCAGGAGAGGACAGTTGGCTGGCTCGCAGCAACAATATATCAAGAACCATGGTACTTGGGATACCAAGGATAGCAATGGCAGGTCACGTCACAACAAACACAAGCGCCGCATCAACAGCGACAATACCGAGGATACGATAGTCAATGCCGGATTCAGAGGCTCTAAACCCGGTCAGCGGAAAAAGGCATTCAAAAGAAGCACTCCGGGCCTGTCCAGTTTGGACCGTATACTCGATCGCTCGTGTCAAATACACGGCACCCCCGACAAGCCAGCCAACCACACCGACAGGAAATGTTGGGTGTTCAAGCATGCCAGCAAGTTAAATGCCGAAAACAAAGATAAGGGGTTACATAGCGATGACGAGGAGTAGCCCCGGCCGCCGAACACTGGAGGACAGAAGAGGTTCCCCCCACAAGTGCGGATGGTGAACATGATATACGCAACCCACATCCCCAAGAGGGAGCTGAAGCGTGCGCTAAGGGACGTATATGCGTTGGACCAAGTCGCCCCAAAGTTCAACCCATGGTCCTCCTGTCCGATCACCTTCAATCGCAGGGACCACCCCACTAGTATCCGTCATGGCGGATTCACTGCACTGGTCCTAGACCCAATCATCGACGGATTTCACCTCACTCGAGTCCTTACGGACGGCGGCGGCAGCCTGAACCTGCTTTATCAGGACACAGTGCACAAAATGGGTATAGACCCCTCAAGGATCAAACCCACAAAAACGACCTGCAAAGGCGTCATACCATGTGTAGAGGCCCATTGCACAGGCTCAATCACACTGGAAGTGGTCTTTGGATCCCCGAATAACTTCCGAAGCGAGGAGTTAATCTTCGATATAGTCCCGTTCCGTAGTGGCTATCACGCACTGCTCGGGCGAACCGCATTTGCGAGATTCAATGCGGTACCACATTATGCATACCTCAAGCTCAAGATGCCAGGACCTCGGGGGGTCATCACAGTCAATGGAAACACAGAGCGCTCTCTCCTCACGGAGGAGCACACTGCGGCCCTCGCGGCAGAAGCACAAAGCAGCCTCTTCAGGCAATCCACCAGTTCAGTGATTAAACACCCGGACACCGTCAAGCGCGCCCAAAGTAATCTGCAACAAGACCGCCTGGCACATTCCGAGCTCGCATAGCAATGTGACCCCCACCCCAGTCCCAGCCAAACGATGAAATCCGCGCCACGTGTACATAATTATGCATTGAAAATACCATGGGCATAGGTGGGGGGGGCACGACTACGGCACGCCCCAAAACGCGGCTCAACCGCACTAGGGGCTTCCTGCTTTGTTATTTTTTCTCTCTTTCAGGACTTTACTCTCTCGAAACCCCGTCCGGTAGTACGATTACCGGACACACGATACAACAACCAAGGAGGCAGAAAGCTACGTCGCACCATGGAATTCCCAGGTGGTCTCTGATAACGAGTGAAATACCTGCTTTAAATACCATTTCTCAGCTTGCCCTTGGAGGGGACATGTCAAATAGTCCTACTTTTTTCTTATCGCACTACTTGTATCATTCTGCTTCGACGCACCTTTTTGAATAAACAATGCATAGCACTAGACTATTACCGCATTCTCTATTCTTTTTTATATATATGTTCATTCATCACATTCAGCACCCGTACACTCTGGTACGGCCAATACGCCAGGGGCTTAAGCGTACCCCATAATACGGTGTGAGAAGTCCGAACACTTTCGACAGTGCGGCACCCCAAACTTATAGCATTATATGCATCAACTCTGAATCATGTCTTGGGTCAATAGTTGGGTTTTCCCGGCTCCCATGTTTTGGTACCTTACGTTCCGCTATATCGGCTAAGGTAGCACTGGGAGAACTACTGCGATTGTGCCCCGGTTCATCTGGGCAAGCACCTCAGTAGAGAAAGTTAAAACTGACTGTCATGATAAGGCGAGAGCTGGTCGCTGTTCGAGAGGTCTCGAGTCCCTAAAGACTTATGCCGCTTAGGGCGAGGAGTCGGCTTTGTCTGGCTTAGGCGTGTATAGCGCCCCGAATTCGGCCTTCCGAATACTAGGGGCTTCGCCAAAATTTAAAATTGTAGACTTCTATGGCTAAGTGAGAGTGATAAAGCATTATAGTCCGATTGCCTTCTTCGTTGCGCTGAGCACCTCCCTCGAAGGACCCAACAATGGGAAAAAGAGTGCTCAGATTTATCCTGAACACCCCAGCACTCGTGGCATGGGGGCAGAAGCCAACGACTGGCCATCTCTCAGATTTGATAAACAGCCGCACAGAAGGTAATATTTTAAATTCAAACAAGCGTTGCATAGCGCACATGAACAAGTTTTCATAATACAGGATCACACGAGCAAGTTCATTCAAAAATTACACCCTTCGCACACTCGTCCGCCACAAGACATGCACCCTTCAGGACACCCTCATAATACATTTCAGGGTGGCGATGCTCCTTGCCCTGCGGCGGCCCCTCCTTCACCGGCTTCTCGGCGTCCATCTTGGCCTAGTGCACCTTCGCACGGGCAGAAGCCCGGCATGCACCTTCGATGCAGACGGACCGCTTTATGACTTCCAGCCATGGGCAGGCATCCACAAGCCGCCTCACCCGACCAAAGTAGCTGTTGGGAAGGGAGTCGCCAGGCCACATCCGGACTATAAGGCCCCTTGAGGGAGTCCTGGATTAGGGGGTCTCCGGACAGCCAGACTATATCCTTTGGTCGGACTATTGGACTACGAAGATACAAGATTGAAGACTTCGTCTCGTGTCCGGATAGGACTCTACTTGGCGTGGAAGGCAAGCTAGGCAATACGGATATGTATATCTCCTCCTTTGTAACCAACCTTGTGTAACCCTAGCCCCCTCCGGTGTCTATATAAACCGAAGGGTTTTAGTCCGTAGGACAACATAAAATCATACCATAGGCTAGCTTCTAGGGTTTAGCCTCTCCGATCTCGTGGTAGATCAACTCTTGTAATACTCATATCATCAAGAGTAAATCAAGCAGGACGTAGGGTTTTACCTCCATCAAGAGGGCCCGAACCTGGGTAAAACATCGTGCCCCCTGCCTCCTGTTACCATCCGCCTTAGACGCATAGTTCAGGACCCCCTTCCCGAGATCCGCCGGTTTTGACACCGACATTGGTGCTTTAATTGAGAGTTCCTCTATGTCGTCGTCGTCAGGCTTGATGGCTCCTACGATCATCGATAGCGGTGCAGTCCAGGGTGAGACTTTTCTCCCTGGACATATCTTTGTGTTCGGCGGCTTCGCACTGCGGGCCAACTCGCTTGGCCATCTGGAGCAGATCGAAAGTTACGCCCCTGGCCACCAGGTCAGGTTTGGAAGCTTAAACTACATGGCCGATATTCGCGGAGACTTGATCTTCGATGGATTCAGGCCCCTGCCTTGTGCGCCGCGCGGTCACGATGAGTACGATTTAGCTCTACCATCGGACCGTATTCAGGAGATCGCACCGGTAGCCGCTCCGAGCCTCAATTCAGAGCTAGTTGCACCATCCATGGATGGGTGGATAGACCCCATCACGGAGGCCGTATCCTCAGCGGCGATCGAGCCGAATATCGACCTTACCCTTCACAAGAGCCGCATTGCCAAACTGCCGGATCCTTCTCCGGCCACGGGCTCCGAACCGCCTACGCCCATCGAATCCGATTGGGCGCCGATCATGGAGTTTACCTCCGCGGATATTTTTCAGCACTCGCCCTTTGGCGACATACTGAACTCATTAAGGTCTCTCTCCTTGTCAGGAGAGTCCCGGCCGAACTACGTCCGGCAGGATTGGGATGCGGATGACAAAGAAATTCGCCGCCCACCCACCACCCACTTAGTAGCCACTGTCGATGACTTAACCGACATGCTCGACTTCGACTCTGAAGATATCGACGGTATGGACGATGATGCGGGAGGCGAAGAGGAACCACTGCCCACAGGGCACTGTACACCCACTTCATCACATGACGTATACATGGTGGACATACCCAAAGAAAATAATGACGAGGAACGGAAGGATGCAGCGAAGGGTGGTTCCCTCGAGCAGCAGTCAAAGCGGCGGCGTAAACGCCGCTCCAAATCCCGCCTCGACAGAAATAACGATCACATAGACCCAGCGTTAGAGCAGGGTGAACCATTGCCCGACCACGACAACACGGAAAATCAAGCCGAACAACCCAACCCCGTCGAAGATAACAGTCCGGACGGCATCACACCGGACAGGCGCCAGGAGCAACATAATGCCCACCAAAGGCTTGTTGCCACGGCGAGGAGTCTGAAAAAACAGAAGCAAAGGCTCAAGGCTGCACAAGACACACTCAAAATCAAATGGAGTGAAGTACTCAACACGGCAGCAAAATACGGCAGTAATCGCCACACCAAGAGCTATCCGAAGCGAAAGTTGCTACCTGAATTTGATGAGGAGGCCTTAGATCCTCCACAATTAAAAAATAAAATGGCCATCCGGTCGAATAGATGACCTCATAGCCAACCTAAAGCGGCAATCGACGCCGCACATAAACCAGTACGCGATCCGCGTAAGGGCCCGCATCAAAAGGACAGCGCAACCAGATCCATCTATCGAACATGCAAGCGCGCTCCAGCATACGATGCAACACAACAAACATCCGAACACCACGGTACACCCAGATACAGGGGTGCCGCACACCCCCTATGTTTCACCGACAAGGTGCTGGACCATGAATTTCCAAAGGGATTCAAACCCGTAAACATAGAGGCATATGACGGAACAACAAACCCTGGGGTCTGGATCAAGGACTATATCCTCCATATCCACATGGCTCGAGGAGATGATCTCCATGCCATCAAATACTTACCCCTCAAGCTCAAAGGGCCAGCTCGGCACTAGCTTAAAAGCCTCCTCGAAAGCTCCATTGGAAGCTGGGAAGAGCTCGAAGACGCTTTTCGGGCAAATTTTCAAGGGACTTATGTCCGACCTCCAGATGCGGAGGATTTGAGTCATATAACTCAACAGCCCGGAGAGTCAGCCCGAAAGCTTTGGAATAGGTTTCTTACTAAAAAGAACCAAATAGTCGACTGTACGGACGCCGAAGCCTTGGCAGCTTTTAAGCACAGCGTCTGAGATGAATGGCTTGCCAGACACCTCGGCCAAGAAAAGCCGAGAACAATGGTAGCATTAACAAGCCTCATGACCCGCTTTTGCGCGGGCGAGGACAGCTGGCTAGCCTGATGCAGCACCAGCGAACCAAGTACATCCAAAGTCAGAGATGGAAACGGGAAATCACGATGCAGCAAAAATAGTAAGCGCCGGAATAAAGAAGACAGCTCGAAGAGCACGACGGTAAATGCTGGATTTAGAAGCTCTCGGCCAGGGCAGCAGAAGTCGCCCTCCAAAGGCAATAGAGACGAATTGTCCAGCCTAAACAAAATTTTGGACCAAATATGTCAGATCCATAGCACCCCTGATAAACCTGCAAATCATACCCACAGAGAATGTTGGGTCTTCAAATAGTCCGGCAAGCTCAACGCCGAACACAAGGGGTAGGATACACCAAGTGCAGACGAGGACGGGCCTTGCAAGCAAAGCACAGGGGAACATAATAAATTCCCACCAGAAGTCAAAATAGTCAACGTGTTACACGTGATAAAAGGGAGAGACAAAGCGGCACCTTTAGAGGAACATGCCCCATGGCCTATCACCTCGGAGCTCCGCCACTGGTCATCCCAACTGATCACCTTCGACCATCGGGATTACTCGTTAAGTATCCGGCGTGCAGGATGGGCTACCTTGGTATTAGATCCAATAATCGATGGATACCACTTCACCCAAGTCCTGATGGACGGCGGCAGCAGTTTGAATCTGATATATCAGGACACAGTCCGCAAAATGGGGATAGACCCAACGAAAATTTGCCACAACAATACTACCTTTAAAGGAGTAATGCCAGGCCCAGGGGCTCATTGCACGGGCTCCCTGCTACTAGAGGTTATATTCGGCTTCCTCGATAACTTCCATAGCGAAAATTTAACCTTCCACATTGCTCCGTTCCAAAGTGGCTATCAAGCACTACTTGGACGCGAAGCTTTCGCTCGCTTTAATGCAATACCGCATTACGCTTCCCTCATGCCTAAGATGCCCGGTCCACGTGGCATCATTACAGTAAATGGAAATATTGAATGATCCCTGCGCGCCGAAGAGAGTGCGGCTGCCTTGGCAGCCGCACACTAAAAACGGCCTCACCAACTAAAGCATTTGATAGGTCGTCAAGACCACAGACACGGTTAGACGAGTCCGGTGCAGCTATACATAATTCATACAGGTTTGTTGGCCACACCCCTATTACAAATACAAGGGGCTCAACGCGCGCAGACAAGTGGCAATTCTTACTCATCTTGAATTGTACATGGTTTCTTTAAACCTACCTTTTTGCACGAAAACTTTTCACCTAAGTTCCTCTCTTTTACAGATCACCATCGTGCTACACCCGTCCAGGATACGGCACAACGGAGACACAGGCGCAGACATGCAGCAGGGACCCCTTCCAAGGATTCTTTTTAGCTTAAGACCCTGCGTCAACCTTTTTTACTGTCTCTTGTTGATACACATCCCTCGGATTCTCAGTACAATTGAGAAGGACGCTGACGTCTTGGCATGTGTCCACATCAGAATAATGCACGTACCTGGACACTAGGGGCTGCTTACAAAGGGCACTGTTTAGGCCCGGTCTACACCATAAACACCGAATACCTTAGGGAGTGTTCGGCGTCGCGAGTTTGGCCTTATATGCATCAGCTCCGAATCATGTCTTTGGTCAAATGTTGGGTTTGCCCGGCTCCTGTGTTTTGCTGCCTTACGTTCCACTCTATCGGCTAAGGCGGCACCAGGAGAACTACTGCGATTGTGCACTGGTTCATCCGGATGAGCACCTTAGTAGAGAAAGCCGAAAACTGACTGTCATGATATAGCGTGAGACTGGTCAACCACTCGATGACCTATCGGAATCTTAGAATTCCTCCGCCTTAATGAAGGACCGTTTCCCGGGCAGGCATATACGCACCCCGAATTCGGGTGAGTGCGGAGCCACCAGGGGCTATATAGTAGACCCACTATCAAACTCCTCTGGCTAAGTGAAAGTGTTAAAGCATTATAGTCTGGTTGCCTAGTTCGCTGCGCTATCACCTCCTTAATAGGACCAAGACGTTGGATTAAGTGTGAACACGCGTCTTCTGCGAACACCCCCGCATTATATGCGTGGGGACTGAAGCCGACGACTGTAATCTTTCAGGTTATATACATATATACAGAAATAGCCGCACATGAGGCATCACAATACTTTTGGGCAAAAGTATAAATACAGCCTTGATAAATTCAATAAAACATTGTTTTTACAATGGGAATACATGTCACTCAAACATAACATTCTTCGAGCACTGGGCCTCTATCGTACGAGCGCCCTCAAGAACTTCTTCAAAATATTGCTCGGCAGCCACTCGGCCTATGGCCGAACCCTGCGCCGCGACAGTGGTGGCATCCATCTCCGCCCAGTATGTTTTGACACGGGCAAGGGCCATCCGCGAGCCTTCTATGCATGCCGACCTATTCATCGCATTAATGCGCGGCACCGCACCAAGGAACTGCTGCACCAAGCTAAAATAGATGTTCGGCTTTGGCCTTTCCGGCCACAGACGATCCACGACAGACCTCATGGCGAGTCCGGACAATCTATTGAGTTCGGCCCATTCGGCAAGCTGATCAGTCAATGGAAGCGGACGCTCTGGAACGTTAAATTGCGACCAGAACAGCTTGTCCACTTCACGGTCTGTCTGATCTCGGAAGTATTCGGCCGCATCGACAGCGCTCGCCGCTAAGTCCAGATATGCGTCGGCCGAACTCCACAGCCGATCCAGAGGGGCATACCGCGGATCGCCGAACTTCCTCCGCAGCATAAAGGGCTTCCCAGCCACAATGTCCCCGGCTTCACGCAGTTCCTCCTTCTTCGCTCTCATTGCAGAGCGGGTGTCTTTGGTCGCCATTGTGGCCTTTTCAAGGTCCGTAGCCTTCGCCCGGTTTTCTTCTTCAAGAAACTGGCAGCGGTCGGCAGTGTCTTTTAACTTCTCAGCCATTTTGGCCATTTTCTCTTTGCTCTCGCTATGAGCGGCCTTCTCGGCTTTCAACTCTTCGGCCGCCTTCAAAGCGGCCGCATTACTACTCCTTACTTGCTCCTTGGCTCGGGCAAGCTCCGCCCGCAGGGCCTCCACGGTGGCAGCTCCATCTGCAGTCACAACATATTAAAGATACTGGCATTACGCTGCTCTTACTATGTGACATTCACTATAAATATCGCCTACCCTGTGCCTCGTCAAGCCGCTTGTTAACAAGCTCGATGTCGGCATCCGCCGCATCCAGTCGGCGTTCTAGTTCGGCAACCCCATCAGTCCGGCTAGCCACCGGAGCTTCAGACACCTGCACATAACGGCAGTCTGGTTATTACCTGGGACTATGATCCTCTGTTCACCGCCGTTCTCAATGACAACCAGAGTCTCAGGGGCTACTATCTACACAGGGCGCACCTAAAAATGTGCGGATGCATATCATTTCACGTACCTCAAAGCCCGTCAGTAGACTCATAAAGGCTTCATGCAACCCGCTTTCGGCGGACGAAGTCCTTTTAATCACCGTACCCATCAATGTACGGTGCTCTTCTGAGATAGTGGCTCGCCCTAGCAGATCCCTCAGTGCGTCCGACCGCATACCAGACAGTGCCGGATTCTTTTGGTTGCTCTCTTCAAGAGCCGGATACTGAGGGCTTCGGATGACCATGGGATTACCTTGTGGCCTTGCCGGATCCGGAGAAACTCTCCGTGATGACACTTCAAGGTCGCCCGCTTCTTGAGCCTGGGAGTCCGGGGGAGGCGTTTCGCTCTCCATCATCTCCGGAAGAAGATCCCCCGAAGACAAGCTCTGCTGAGAGGGGCTCAGATCCGAACTGCAACATAGATGCTTCGGTTATCTTCCTCAGAAGTAAGGTAGAATATCTTCACTCTTAAGTACTTTTTGATTACTTACAGCTCGTTAGAGGGCTGATCCCTGCACGGACTTTGTGCGGCAAGAGCACCCTCCGAGACGGGACCCTCTGGTGGAGTTTTCTTCTCCCGTTTGGAAACCTCGGTTTCCGGGTCATCAGAGGTAGTCCTCTTCCTCCCCCGATGCGAGGGAATGTCAGATTCCTTCCCTTGGTTATCCTCCCTCAGGGAGGTGCTCGTTCCCTCGATTGGAACAGGTAGTGGTGGAGGCCCGCTTTGGCCCTCTCTATTCCCCCCTTCATCTTCCTTTGAGGGCACCAGGCAAGGTGCTGGCTCGAGCATCTTTTCCAGCACCGGATTGTCCAAGCCTTCAGGAAGGGGGGCCGAACACCGGATCATCTTCGCCTTTGTTATCCAGTCCTGGTCAAAGAGTGATCCTTAAGAATGATGTCATGATAAAAGAAAGACAGTGTGTTCGGCTAGAAGATTACTTACTTGGGCCGCGGTGCGGTGGCTGCTCAAGCCCACGTCCTCGGAGGTGTCCGGACACTCTATTTGGGGTCCGAAGAACGACTTGTACATCTCCTCGTGCGTCAGGCCGAGGAAATTCTGAATAGCACGCGGTCCTTCTGGGTTGAATTCCCATAAATAGAGGGGCCGGCGTTTGCAAGGCTGGACTTGACGAACCAGCATGACTTGCACTACCATAACCAAACTAAAATCTCCCTCGAAGAGATCCCGAATGCGGCTCTGCAATATGGGCACATCCTTGGTTGGACCCCAGCTCAGCCCCCTGCTGATCCATGACATCAGTTGTGGTGGAGGGCCCGAGCGAAAGGCGGGGAAAGCTACCCACTTGGAACTTCTGGGAGCGGTGATGTAGAACCACTCCCGTTGCCATAATCCGGACACCTCTGGAAAGGAACCTTTTGGCCATGGAGCTCCGACAATCTTGCTTATTAATGCACCCCCACATGCTGCATACTGCCCCTCGACCGTCTTCGGCTTCACATCAAAGGTCTTGAGCCACAGGCCGAAGTGAGGGGTAATGCGGAGGAAGGCCTCACATACGATAATAAATGCCGAGATGTGGAGAAAGGAATCCGGGGCTAGATCGTGGAAATCAAGCCCGTAATAGAACATCAAACCCCGTACGAAGGGATCCAGAGTGAGGCCTAGTCCTCGAAGGAGGTGGGAGATGAACACGATGTCTTCGTTGGGTTCAGGAGTAGGGACGACCTGCCCTCGGGCAGGCAGCCGATGTGAGACTTCGGCGGTCAGGTATCTTGCCTCCCTCAACTTCTTGATATCCTCTTCCATGACGGAGGAGGGGATCCACCGACCCTGGAGGCTGGATCCGGACATGATTGAAGGTCTGAAGCACCTAACTTGGGCTTTGGGTGTTAGAACTCGAGGCAGGGGAAGGATTCGATTGAGCACGAGAGGAAAAAAGTAAAAGCCTTGACCCTTTATAAAGAGGGTGAATATCAAGCGTCCTCCTCGTGGCCGTTTGGGACTTGCCAAAAATCTAGGAGTCCTAGGTGTGGTTGGGTTACCCACGACCGTATTAATGAGAATCCCGTAATAAGGGTGACACGATCTCTGCTTCGACAAGACGTGTCAAGAAAACTGCCTCGCGTTATGTGTGGGGCTAGTTAAATAAAAATGGTTCGAATAATCACCGGGCCATGGCATAATGTCATGTTGCCAAAACGTGTCAGCAGATTAGATTTGTGGAAATATTATTCTCTCTACGGTGGTATGTGGAACTTATTTTACAGGGTCGGACACTATCCTTGTATTCAAATTCTTTCGTGGTGTATTCGGAGGAGGAACCCGTCTTGTAATGCCGAAGACAATACTGCGCGCCGGACTCATCGTCATTGAAGCATGGTTCAGGGGCTACTGAGGGAGTCCTGGATTAGGGGGTCTCCAGAAAGCCGGACTGTTGGACTATGAAGATACAAGATTGAAGACTTCGTCTCGTGTCCGGATAGGACTCTACTTGGCGTGGAAGGCAGCTAGGCAATACGGATATGTATATCTCCTCCTTTGTAACCGACCTTGTGTAACCCTAGCCCCCTCCGGTGTCTATATAAACCGGAGGGTTTTAGTCCGTAGGACAACATACAATCATACCGTAGGCTAGCTTCTAGGGTTTAGCCTCTCCGATCTCGTGGTAGATCAACTCTTGTAATACTCATATCATCAAGAATAAATCAAGCAGGACGTAGGGTTTTACCTCCATCAAGAGGGACCGAACCTGGGTAAAACATCGTTTCCCCTGCCTCCTGTTACCATCCGCCTTAGACGCACAGTTCGGGACCCCCTACCCGAGATCCGCAGGTTTTGACACCGACACCCCTCATGGCATGTTCGGCCACCTTGTGCAGCTGACCAATTGCTTCAGCTGGTCGCTCACAGGCATCGGGTGTTCGGTCCCAGTATACTAAGACCAGAACAACTTCTCCGTCGAGCTTCCCTCCTCAACATGGTAGTACTTTGCGGCATCTGACACACTGCGGGGCAAATCTGCGAATGCTCCTGGACAGCTCCGGACTCGGGTAAGTAACAAGTAATTTACTTTCACATGCTTGCTTTGCATAATGAATGCCTTACCCGCCGCTATCTTCCTCATCGCCTCAATTTCCTGGAGGGCCTTTTGGGCTTCAGCCTTGGTACGCTTTGTGCTCTCGAGGGCCGCGGCAAGCTCGGACTCTTGCGTCTTTGAGTCAAGCTCCAAAGTCTCGTACTTCTTCACGAGAGCCTGGAGCTCTTGCTGCACCTCGCCCACCCATGCCTCCTGTTTCTCCCGCTCAGTGCGCTCCTTGGTCAGTTTGTTTTTGGCCTCGGACAGTGCTCGCTTCAAGGTCGCCACTTCGGTCGTGGCCCCTGGCACATCCATGATGATCCTATCATTTTGCAACCACATCTTTTTTTATATATATAACAAGGTATTACTTACCTTTGTTCTCCTCGAGCTGCCTCTTGGCAAGGCCAAGCTCTTTCTCGGACCGCTCGAGGTTCTGCTTCAGTGCGGTGACCTCCGCAGTCAGTGCGGCAGAGGTCAGCAGCGAAGCCTGCATACGCATATAGACATACTTATATTAGACTCCTGCAGATATTATTTGATCCTCTATTCGGCTTTTCTTTGTGAACACCAAACAAAGCATCAGGGGCTACTGTCTATGCGGTAATATTTTCCTATATTTTAAATACTTACCTCAAAGCCTGTTAGAAGGCTGGCATAGGCTTTAGTCAGTCCTCTCTTGGCGGACTGAACCTTCTTGATCACCGCACTCATAATAGTGTGGTGCTCTTCGTCGATGGAAGCACCGCGAAGCGCTCCGAGTAGGTTGTCCGGTGCCTCTGGATGGACAGAGGTCACCGGCACGAGCGGCTTGCCCCTCTTAGAAGGGGGCCGCCTGCCGGAGCCGGAACCACTGGAGGTTCCGGCGCGGTGTTCGGCTGAGGGCCGAACTTGGAGCCCTTGGGAGTCTTGCTCCCTTTGCGCCTAGAGTCCGGAAGGTCGCCTTGAGGCGCCTCCAGGACTATCTCCCCCGGCTCGGTGCCCCTTGAGACAATACCTCGACATTGTTCATAGGGCGAGGAGAGGAGGCGGTTGGAAGTGACTCACTATTCATATCCGACGAGTCCAAGGAACCGCCCGATGAGGATACGTCGATACGGGCTCGGGGCGGACTGCATGATCATATTCAACGTTAGGAAAAGCAGTGCAATAAAAGTATGCTATGAGTTACTCATGTATCCGAATACTTATGACTTCGCCAAGGGCTTGGCCCTGAGTAACCACTCGTCTACGCTATCGGCGGCGGTGGTGGAACAGTCCGGAAGGAGAGTCCTTCCCTTCTTGGACCCTTCGGCCTCCCCGGTTGGGGCGACCTTCCTTCTCTTGTCTCCCCCGGCTGGAGGGGGAGAATCTTCATCTTCCTCCTCCTCGTTTTCACGGGAGGAGTGCGTCTCGGAGTTATCGGACGATGAGTCCGATACCACCTGGCACCGGGAACTCTTTCGGGTTCCTGTGGCCTTCTTATTGATCTTCTTCTCTGGCACCTCATAAGGACCCGGGGTCCGCATCTCCATCAGGAGAGCGTCTGTAGGGTCTTCGGGTAGAGGGGTCGGGCAGTCAATCTGCTCCGATGTCTACACCCAGTCCTGTCAAAGGCATGGGAGCTCAGATCCCGCACATTGTTAAACTATGGAAAATAAATACCCTACAAGATGTACAGAACTTACCGGATTCGCAGGGCGCGTCGCGCTTAGCCCGGGGTCCTCGGTAAGGGGAGGGGGACCTCGGCGCCCTTGAACAGCACCTTCCAGACGTCCTTATGCGTCGTGTCGAAGAACTCGTGTAGAGTCTGGTGCTGGGCCGAGTCGAACTCCCATAAGTTGAAAGTCCGTTGTTGACACGGGAGGATCCGGCGGAAGAGCATGACCTGGACTATGTTGACAAGCTTGAGTTTCTTGCCTATCATGTTCCGGATACACTTCTGGAGTCCGTCCAGCTCCACCGATGAGCCCCAGGACAGGCCCTTCTCCTTCCAGGAAGTAAGTCGAGTGGGGATTTTGGATCGAAACTCGGGGGCCACCACCCAGTTGGTGTCGCGCGGCTTGGTGATATAGAACCATCCCGATTGCCACCCCTTTATGGTCTCCACGAAGGAGCCCTCGAGCCATTTAATGTTGGGCATTTTGCCCACCATGGCTTCGTTGCATTCCGCTTGTTGGCCACCTCCTACCTTCAGTTTGACATTAACGGTCTTCAGCCACAGGCCGGTGTGGGGCCGGACGCGGAGGAAAGCCTCACACACGATGATGAACACCGAGATGTTGAGGATGAAATTCGGGGCCAGATCATGGAAGTCCAGCCCATAATAGAACATAAGGCCACAGAAGAATGGATGGAGGGGAAACCCAGTCCGCGGACGAAGTGGGCGAGGAAAACCACCCTTTCGTAAGGTTCCGGGGTAGGGACGATCTGCCCCGCGGCTGGCAGCCGGTGCGCGATATCCGTGGCTAAGTATCCGGCCCCGCGTAGCTTTTTGATGTCTCCCTCCGTGACGGAGGAGACCATCCACTTGCCTCCCGCTCCGGACATGTTTGGAGAGAGTTGAGGAGAAGGATGTGGACTTGGGCGCTGGAGCTCGAGTGCGCGAGAATGGATGAGCAAGGAGGAAGAAGGCGTGGGAAGAAAAAGGTGAACCCTTATCCCATTATAAGGGCGGACGAAAACTATGCGCCCCCACCAGCCTGGTAAAACTCGCTTATCCCCCAAGCGCCGTAATTGATGGCGCGATTGGGTTACCCACGTCCGTACTAATGGGAATCCCGTAATAAGGGGACACAATCTCTGCTTCGACAAGACGTGCCAAGGAAACCGCCTCGCGAAACATGCTGAGTTTGGTTGTGAAAGACGATTCGAATGGTGACCTGGCTGTGGTGTGATGTCGCACTACGAAACGCATCGGCAGATTAGATTTGTGGAAATATTATTCTCTCTACGGTTGTATGTGGAACTTGTTTTGCAGAGCCGGACACGATCCTCGTGTTCAAAATCTTCTATGAAGTATTCAGAGGAGGAACCCATCCTGCAATGCTGAAGACAATCTGCGCGCCGGACTCATCATCATTGAAGCCTGGTTCAGGGGCTACTGAGGGAGTCCTGGATTAGGGGGTATCCGGACAGCCGGATTATATCCTTTGGCCGGACTGTTGGACTATGAAGATACAATATTGAAGACTTCGTCCCGTGTTCGGATGGGATTCTCCTTGGCGTGGAAGGCAAGCTTGGCAATACGGATATGTAGATCTCCTTCCTTGTAACCGACTCTGTGTAACCCTAGCCCCCTCCGGTGTCTATATAAACCGAAGGGTTTAGTCCGTAGGACCAAGAACAACAATGATACCATAGGCTAGCTTCTAGGGTTTAGCCTCTTCGATCTCGTGGTAGATCAACTCTTGTACTACTAATATTATCAAGAACAATCAAGTAGGACATAGGGTATTACCTCCATCAAGAGGGCCCGAACCTGGATAAAACATCGTGTCCCCTGTCTCCTGTTACCATCCGCTTAGACGCACAGTTCGGGACCCCGTACCCAAGATCCGCCGGTTTTGACACCGACACACGCGTTCCGTTGCCTCCCGATGAACACGACGCATTCCGTTGCCTCCCCATGAACATGACGCATTCCGTTGCCTCCCCATGAACACGACGCATTCCGTTGCCTCCCCATGAACACGACGACGACGCTGTTTCTCTATTCCGACCCAGCCATGTACACGAGCCCTGGCCGTACGTATGCGCGAGTAGGCGTTCGAGACCCCGTCCGTATGTACACATATGTGGCCGTATTTTCTTTCTTGCACCCTGGTCGTTGTACGTACATGTACATGCTACGTGTGCGTCTCTACTATGACACGTGCGCGCCTCTACTACGACACGTGCGTACATACATGTTCGCGACCAGAATGACAACGCTACGTATGCTTCGACCAGGTGGGTCCCGACTGTCAGGCACTTCCTTGCGTGCGAAGATGTAGCTGGTGGGTCCCAGCAGTCAGGGGGGCGAATCGTTTTTTTTGCCCGGACGCACTTCCTTGCGTGCGAAGGTGTAGCTGGTGGGTCCCAGCAGTCAGGGAGGAAACATTTTTTTCACGAAATACGGTGGCCCGTCCGGTGGGTCCCCGCTGTCAGGTGGAGGAATAATTATTTTGCACATAATAAGGAGGCACTTCCTTGCTGCGGCTGTGGACCCAGCTGTCAGCCTCTCCACGTACAGTCCACGTCCGATGGAAGCCGTTTCTTGACCATGTTGACCACGCCGCGCCGAGATCACCAGGGCGGTGGATCACGGCGAGGCCTAGGAAGGGGACGACACGGAGCCGGGGAAGATGCGGCAGTGGATGCCCACGCGTAGAGGCGTATGAGGGTTCACTGGTTCGCTGCGGTGTGAGGCTGCCGTGCCGCAGAATAACAGGGGGTGTGGGTGAGTAGAGGGCTGGCCTGGCTAGTGGTGGGAGTAGTAGGGGGTGGTGAGGCCTGCGCCGCATCGCAGCCGGCCACGGGAGGCAGGAGCACGAGGCACGACCGGCGCTGGTTTGGGCGGCTGGAGCAAGAAGACCAGAGGTTGAAGAAGCACTACGGCCGTTGGATGGACATCGTACGGTCACTGGAGCTAGAATCATACATATTGACTAAGTTGACAAAGCCCTCCGTCCCCGTCAACTTAGTAGGCCCACAAGTCAGCCTGCCACGATACTGGGTCCTAGCTAACAGGGGGAGTATTCATTTTTTTTGTGCGTAATAAGGAGGCACTTCCTTGCGTGCGAAGATATAGCTGGTGGGTCCGAGCTGTCAACGGCGGTAACGTTTTTTTCACGAAATACAGAGGCCCTTTCGGTGGGTCCCTGGTGTCAGGTGGAGGAATCATTATTTTGCGCCTAATAAGGAGGCATTTCCTTGCGTGTGGCCGTGGACCCAGCTGTCGGCCTCTCCACGTATAGTCCACTTCAGATGCATGTCGGTCGTTGACCACGTTGACCAGGCCGCGCCGAGAGCACCAGGGCGGTGGACGATGGCGAGGCCTAGGAAGGGAACGACACGGAGGCAGGGAAGACTCGACAGTTGTTTCCCACACTAAGGGGAGTATGATTGGACTAGGGTTTAGTGGTTCGTCTGCCGTCGCCGGAGAATAACAACATGTGTGGGTGAGTAGAGGGATGGCTAGGCCAGCGATGGGAGTACAGTGGGGCGGTGAGGCCTGCGCGGCAGTAGAGCCGGCCGCGGGGAGGAGGGAGCAGGCAGTCCCGCCGGCGCTTGTTTGAGTGGCTGGAGTAGGAAGAGCAGAGATTGAAGAAGCACGTCGTCCGTTGGATGGACATCGTACGGTCACTGGAGCTAGAATCGTTCATATTGACTAAGTTGACAAAGCCCTCCGTCCCCGTCAACTTAGTAGGCCCACAAGTCAGCCTCCCACCATGGTGGGTCCCAGCTAGCAGGGGGAGTATTCATTTTTCTATGCGTAATAAGGAGGCACTTCCGCTGGGTCCTAGCTCACAGCGTGGGGAACGTTTTTTCGCCAAATACGGTGGTCCGTCTGATGGGTCCCAGCAGTCAGGGGCAAACGTTTTTTTCGCGAAATATGGTGGCCCGTCTGGTGGGTCCCAGCAGTCAGGGGGGAAACTGTTTTTCCGCGAAATACTGGTGGCCCGTCCGGTGGGTCCCTGCTATCAGGTGGAGGAATAATTGTTTTGCGTGTAATAAGGAGGCACTTCCTTGCGGCTGCCATGGACCCAACTGGCAGCCTCTCCACGTACAGTACTCTTCTGATGGAAGCCGGTCGTTGACCACATTGACCATGTTGCGCCGAGAGCACCACGGCACTGGACGATGGCGAGGCCTAGGAAGGGGACGACGCGGAGCCGGGGAAGACGCGGCAGTGGATGCCCACGCGGAGAGGAGTACGAGGGTTCACTAGTTCGGCTGTGGTGTGAGGCTGCCGTCGCCGCAGAATAACAGGGGGAGTGGTGGGTGGAGGGATGGCCTGGCCAGCGGTGGGAGTAGTATGGGGACGATGAGGCCTCCACGGCAGCACAGCCGGCCACAGGAGGCAGGAGCATGCGGCACGACCGGCGCTGCTTTGGGCGGCTGGGGCAAGAAGACCAGAGGTTGAAGAAGCACTACAGTCATTGGATGGACATCGTTGACCACGCCGCGCCAAGAGCACTAGGGCGGTGGACGACAGTGAGGCCTACAAAGGGAACGACATGGCGCCGGGGAAGACCCGGCAGTGGCTACCCACGCGGTGGAGAGTACGAGGGTTGACTGGTTCGGCTGCCGTCGCCGGAAAATAACAGGAGGTGTGGGTGAGTAGAGGGATAGACAGGCCAGGGATGCAAGTATGATGGGGCCGTGAGGCCTGCCCGGCAGCACTACCGGCCACGGGAGGCGAGAGCAGGCGGTTCCGACGGCACTGGTTTGGGCAGCTGGGGCAGGAAGATCAGAGACTGAAGAAGCACGATTGCCGTTAGATTGACATCTAATGGTCTGACGCTGGTAGAGTCGATTGTTGACTAAGTTTCTTTTTTGAGAAACCTTGTGTACGCATGAACTTAGTAGGCCCACAAGTCAGCCTCCAAATCTGTGGCAGACAACATAAAGCCCATTTGCTATTTTTATAATTTGTAGCCCATTTGCCAATTCTTAAGTAATTTATTACAGCCCATTTTCTGCCCAGGACCACGGTCAAAAAGTTCAAGCTTATTTTGCATATTTCGGTGGAGTACGAACTGTTGTAATCCCGAAATGATAAACATTTTTTTAAGAACTTATTGATTTGCCAAAAAATTGTTTTGTTTTTGTAGGAAATAAGACATGGGACAATGGAGTTGGTTTAAGGGAAAACCAGTGGTAAAAAAATCAGTGTTGGGTGGGAAAAAACAACAAAAATAAGGATGTAAATATGAAAAGGGAATTTTATGTGTTTTCAATATAATAATACGTGTATATGAACTAGTAAAACTATAGGTAGAGATTAGAAAACGGATGTAGGACATGCGTTTCAAGAGGAAAATAGAACTAGGCCGTGTGTTTGATTCAGTAAAAAAACTGCATGCGGATGTTGTAAGACAAAAATATAACTAACGCTGGCGGGCCAGAGGCCAGTAGATACCTGCTGGATCTTTGTGCCCCGTTGTCGTCATGGTTTGGGCCTGTTAAAAACAAAACCAACCCTGTGCAGTCTACAGCCCAGTTGAAACTTGCTTGACCTGAAAAGACAATATACGTGCTCAATAAACGAGAGAATTCTGCAAGTACAGACTAATAACTAGGATGCAGCATGGATATTGTTTTTTTATCATGATAATAAGTGCATGCACTTGTTTCGAAAAAAATGGAGAACTGGGAATTCGAACGGCAGGTTCTTATGCTACCCATCAAATAAAAATCAGGTGCCTGAAAATTCATTTCGAAACAAATGATTCAGCTTTATATCCACGTCGACCCTCGGCATGATGGTTGGAAGCAAATGCAAGTTCATACCAAAAGATCATTAACAACAATACCAACTTGCGGACGACAAGGTAGTACAACTGCCAATACCAAACTAACTTATAATATTTTTACTCCTGGCCCTAGTGTTCGTCTGGTAGAAAATCTTGCAGAGGACCAGCTCCCGCTCCTTCTCTTGCTCCAGGTCCTTGAGGTGGTACTGGTGCATCATCCAGTTGGTCCTCTGCTGGTCGAAGTTCTTGTTGGTGTGCAGCACCAGAACCTTTTTTGCTGCTCGTCTGCCGGCCGTTGACCATCACCGGCAAGCTATTGCCGGTCTTGTGCCACATCGCGTGCATGCCGCACTGCGACTGTATCTTGCGACACATCCACGTGCCCCTTTTGAACGCCCTGGAATTGCGCTGGAAGAAATGCTTCCTTAGGCCACTCAGTGTGATACCTGCAGTATTGTGGAATACAGGTTTTAGTGTACCTAGTTGGCATTTTCATAACATCTTTGGCATGTTGCAGTCACTTGTTTCACTTTTTATTAACTGTCAAATTGTAATTGCTTCACCAGGTATGCGTCTAAAAAGAAAAATAGAGCTATAAACAAAGGAATATGTTTGTGCAAGTAGACGGACTATTGGTGTCTTACCTGGAAGTTTCTCAGGTTGGGTGTAGCATATGCCGTGCTCGCTGTTGATGGTTGGTATGAACAAATCGATGAGAGACTGAAATCTCGCTCTGTCAGCACTCACTTTGGCCTCAAGGTGCTCGATCAGCTCCTGATCCGTGGGATCGAACTTGACGCCAGCCGTCAGCACCGGTCAATCCTTCTTCGACTTGCATCGGTAATTCCAGTTATATGGTACTCAATGTATGATCAATCGACTGTTTTAAGTGAATGATGAAAGATTTTGACAGATAAGTGGTACTCCAGATCTGAAGTCCAGAATACCCGAACACGCCGCCAGGATTCTTGTGTCACCTCACGCGCAGCGTGTTGTCACGTCAATTCAATGTGTGGACATGATGAATAATTTGACCGACGTATACTAGTACTGCTACTGTAGTACTTACTAGTCGTATTTAGTGTCACAATTTATACATAGGTTTAACTAACAAGTACGCACTTGAAGCCTAACTGATATATATATATATATATATATATATATATATATATATATATGGCTTCTGCACAGCAATTCCATCATCATTATCAGTACATCCTACGCAGGTGAGTTAGGATGCACTTGATCCCAGGAAGGTATCTATCCTTCAAACCAGTGGAGTGCTTCAAACTAACAACAGTACATAATATCCAACAAAAGAGGGTCATGCTACAACAGCAGAATACATGGCTCAGTCTAGATATCAGCACGAATCAAGTTGTGCATATTTGCTGTTGGCATGAACCACATCACCGCATGTCGGGTTTGCAAAAGCCATCCATCGCATGGAAGCTTGATGCCTTTCACACACTGAAGATTATCTAGCAACAAGCTGTGTCGACGAATCTCTGGATATGGTGATTCATGAAACCCTTGGTATGATGTGTAAACACAGCCCCCCCTCGCGAATGGAATTTGCATAACACAGTAATCATCGCCGGTGATATGATCAATGATTGGTTGGATGATCGGATAATTGAGCCCGAGGAACAAGGAGTGGTTGCCGAGGCTGTAAACCTGCCTCCAGTTGAATACGCCTGGCCCAACGGAGCTGGGATCTTTCTCGAACACGAAGCAGCCATAGCCATCAATGTCACGAACGCCCCACGCATTGTACTGCATGTGGTTTGATGTAATGGTTTGGTCAATTTGGTACATGCGAATGAGCATCAAATGACCGTCGTCAGCTGAACAAGCGATAAACCACCACCCATCGGCTGGTATGATTCCAGGTCCTGGAATCATGAAGGCCAGCGCATTTGCGTCTGCTGCAACAATTCAAATTGGAGACCAAAAGGACAAAAATAAACAATCATGTTCAGAGTATGTGTGGAATTAAGATTACTATAATAGTGACACATATCATAGATAGAGAATTGCAATGCCATGGTCACAATCATACCCTAAGTTAAAAAATAAGCCAATGGCTTTCATATTCTAGCAATATGTCATGGTTCAAACATCGTGTAACAATGAGAGGAAAACAACTATGACAGCGCCTACTCATATTCTACCATAGCACTTACTACTACTGTTCTCATATCAACTCTAAGCAATAACATGCGTTGTTATAAAAATCTTGTAAACGAGAGTAACATATAGCAATCATGATGTTATGCTCATAATATGTATTCTAGCAATCATTAGATGCCAATGTTCTCATATCAACTCTAACAATAACATGTGTGGTCATAAAAATCTAGGAAATAAGAGGAACATATAGCAATGATGTGGTTATAGACATGCTATGCATTCTAAATTTGTAACAAATGAACAGGCGGTCGTATTCATAAGGTAAAGATGAGATGAGAGAGAACAATTACACGACGATAGATTCCATCAGTATAGGAAGCCAATCTGTGCGTCGACCGCGTAAACGATGCCATCGTGCACTATAGTATCAGACAAAAATGTTGCCTCAATAGGATTGATGATGGGCCATAACCATGTATGGCGACCGGATTCCAGATAGACTAATCCCATGTTGAACAAGGCAATGAGCTTGTAATCCATGTAGTCTTTTGACGGTGTGGGCACTTCGCAGATTACAACTTTCTGCAAACAGAGGTCGAGCCAAAAGCTTGACGCATCTCGTGCGTAGTAGGCAGGATGTCCGGCGGGCCGCGAGGCTCGATGGCGGCGATATCCAATGATGGAAGGGTGATCTCTCGTTGGGTGTAGATATCCATGAGACGCCACGAACTACCAGTGTGGTGGATGAGGATGATCCAGTTGGCCTTCATGCCCGCCCAGTAGTGGCCGCACATGAAGGACAGATGGACGGGTAGTGGTAGCATGTCGAGGGGCACCATGACAACCTCCGTAGGATCGTCAAGTCGGTGTCTGGGCCACCTGCGAGGATCGGGCATCAGCAAGCAGGGTGTCTTGAAAAGAGCTGGCCAGTTGCAGACCAGTAGACGGTACAAAGACACTGAGCATGCGGCCAGACGGACGGGGCTGAGTAGGTCCATACGACTACAGATCTGCTCCAAGAGAACATCGGGGAGGGAATTCCAATCACGGCTCTGCGTGTCAGTCGGTTCTGCCATTGGGGTTTTCGGTGCCTACAAGCCAGCGGGGAAGTGGATTCGGGCGGGCGAGTGAAGAAGCTTCTCCTCGTGTGGTCGAGCAGTGAGCGGGAGGATATGGTATGCGCGAGCTACCAAGGAAGATGGCACGGGCGGGCGAGCAGTGAGCGGGGGTAAATGGTGTGCGGCCGACGATGGGAAAGAGAGGAGGAAGAAGAAGAGAGGAGGAAGAAGAAGAGATGACAATACTGGGTAAGGCTGATTTAGTAACACCAACACGCTGGTTTAGCTTATTAATTACGTGTCCCATCTGCTGCAGCGTGTATTGTCACTTCACTGCGAAGACTAGTTGAATAGTTCTCTCTGACCGAGATGGGGAATAATGGATCACGAGGACTTCCTTTCTACAGTATCCTTATGCCTCTATGCTCACTTCACTCATTTTGCTTCGTACCAAGTCACTTGTTGAAATCTGTAGAAAGACAAATACTCCGTTTTTGGGAACAGAGGGAGGCTTTTACTTCGTACTATTTGGGAACAGAGGGAGTATCACCATATGGAGGGAACAGAGGAAGCTTGAAATATGAACATGTCAATGGGAGGGAGTAAGCCCCATGCATGCATGCATGCATGCAACATGCAACACTCACACGTACACATGGACACACGCAACACTCACGCACCCATGCGGCACACAGCACACGACGCAACACACACGCTCACGCTCAAGTGCTCAACCTACTCCCTACGTCCGTGAAAGACTGTACATTTAGAGATTTACACATTGACCAGGGCATAATTAACGCCCAAAAGTAGCAGACTTATGTGTGCATGCGACCATTGAGACAAGAAGGTTAAATGAAGGCCGTTGCATGCTGTAATTAAGGATAGACATGTAGCCTATACCTACATCACAAGTTGGTGCATTAGTAAATCAATATTGATTTAGATTAAAGGCTAAATGCATTGGAAGTGTAGATGTACATCATGTACTACACTCTTTGTTTTATAGCCGATGTACACTCTTTGTTGGAAGACCGAGGGAGGACACGTGCATGCACTCACATACACAGCCAGGGCGGTTCGCGTGCAAGGGTTGGACTCGTGTCGCGCCTGCGTAAAGTTTTGTTTAACTGATTTCTTTGCTCTGCCAACTGACAGGTGGGACCCAGAAACCAAGTGACAATTTAACCAGTCAACAAAGTGCCACGTCGACTATGTGGCCGGTTAGTAGGGTGCAATACGGTGCTCTACGATGAGCTAGTGATCGTATAATCGCCGCAAAACTATATATAGTGACCGTAAAGAGCGTATTGTTACATACGTTGACCGCCAGTGTATTTTTCTCGTTTCAAATTAAGCCATATTAATCGGAAAGGACGCAGTATGGACTACTAGTACTAGTACTGCTTTGATGTGTCCCGTCAACTCGCCGAACGAGGAGAAGCTTGCTTACTACACCTCTCCCTAGCCCACACGCGCGGTGGTTCGCAGGAAGAGGAGAGGGTTTTGACTACAGTGCCCTCTCCCTCTCCCTCTCCCTTGCCCTCGCCCTCGCGGTGGACGTGCAACAGTTCAATCGGTGTCAGATTGCCAGAAGCATATTGTATTGTAGTATCATCATTGTTGGACCTTCCGAAGAGGCGAAGAGCCAGGTGCAAGGTTCACACGAGTACGAACTATTGAACCTCCCGAAGAGGCAAAGATCCAAGCGCAAGGTTTTATAGGAGTTTTCGTCCTAGTAGGAGTGTACTACAACTATAGCGAACGATGCTACTGTATGATGCCGCCACGTCACGTATATCCAAAGTTGTGCCACCTTTTTTTCTCAAAGAGCATGTTGGAGGCCGTGCAACAACCACACAAGTTGCACGTACACATACCACATTTACGAGTAATAAATTCTAAAGGACAAATGATAGTATGCCACACAAGTTCATCTCCAATTCATGTGATAAATTTGTGCACGACTAGTCTACATATATTCACAGCGCTACCATTCACAATTACCGTACTCCACTTACATGTTATATATGGGCTACATGTCCTCCTCCAGGATCCAGTCCCAGGTGTTCTTCATGGATGGCACGACCCATAGCGGTGGGCAACAGGAATCATTGTCATAGCTTTCTAGTCCGGTTCCACACGATGGAGACTCATCCAAGCTGAAGCGGCATAAATCAGGGATAGCGTGTCCCAGCATGTCGTTCATCCGGCGGTGCGCACTGAAGACACAACCATGCTTCATGAACGGCAGGCCTTCCGTGTCGTGCACGGAAGGTGGCATCCACTTCACAATGGGGTAGCTGTCCCCAATGAAAAGCGAGTACTCTCCAAGAGTGTTCCTCGGCACCCATGTAGCATCACGGGGGTCGAACTCGGCGCCGTTCATCTGGTACACGCGGCATCCCAGATCTGGACACATGGTGACGTACATATTCAAGGTCCATGCATAATAATGTTGTGCTCAAATATGGCGGTCAGTAATACTGTGCAGCAAATAGTACTACTCTGATATAGAGGAAGTAAAATAACCAGCTTATTATATATAGCCACTCTTGGCTACATGGATGAGATAGTAAGACATGGAAAAACAAAAATGGTGGCAGTTAGTGGGTTCAAGTCTTCAAGGGCCTAGCTAGCTATATGTGTCCTCCAAGGTAAAAAGTATTCCTACTAGTACTACAAAGTATACTACTAGTTCAACAATGAAAGAGAAGGCGAGAGGGTTAAAAAATGGAATACCTCGGTAGATGGTGACGGTCCGATCGTGGTAGATTGTGTGACCATGTTGCACATCAGTGGTACCATGGGTAACGACTGCTAAGATAGTTGATCCCAATATGCCAAAGTCAGCTACAAGGTTCCAGGTTAGACCAAATCGCGGATGCAAATGCACATCCAGGATCGGCGATCTTATTTTGATCGGGGGATGACTGGTCCCTGCAAAATAATGGAGTACCGTTAGGGATGTAAATGATGGTTTGTGCATTCCGTTTGTAATCTCCCGTACCGTAGGATGGCAACCAGATGAAACAAGTCCCCTGGCTTGTCACCACGAAGATGCGGCCTAGATGGTGCACGACGTCTTCGAACGTGTAGGGGTACAAATCTACCGCCGCCAACATGCGCCAGCCTCTGTCATTACTGCCTCTTGCATTGATGGCAATCCTTATGTCAAACACCGCGATGAGATAGTAATCGTCGTAGCCGCATCGCTTTGTCGGTGGGTCCGCAATTGCTATCTTCTTCAATCTCATGTAGGCATCATCATACGTATTCAAGCCCAGCCAGTCCGGAAGGCCGATCCCAATGGTGGAGAAGGGGTCTACCGGAACGGCCGCACTGCTGTGGATGTTGTGCAAAATGATGGTGGTATCCGGCCGGAGGTATGCAAGCCAATATTCGTTGGCACCGACCCAGACCTATATATAAGACAGTGGGCAGCGGAGAAATTATGGGATGGAAATGGAATAACTAAGTACTACATGATCAAAGTCCATTACTGACCTGCTCATAGGACAAAATCCGACTACCTCTCAATGTCGGCAACTCTAGCGAAGTCAATGTGCAACCATGGCCAGGGAGCGGTGGACTGTTCGAAGGATTGTCCCATAGAAGAACATTCTCCTCGAGGACGCATGGAAGACTAACAAGCATGGCCTTTTCCCAAGCATGTTTAGGCAGCGTCTTGAAAAAGTTGGTGCATGAAGCACCGAGTCTTGCGGCGGTGAGGATGTCGGAGCAGCGTGCGATTTCTCTCAGAGGATCGCCGTCCAAGGTCTCCCAGCCCCGACGAGGAGGAGAACTGCCTGGCGAATCCATGGGAGCAGCGACGAACTGCCTTCTCTTCAGGGGGAGGGGAACTGGCGAGGAGGAGATAAGAGCATAGTAACCGCAGGGCCTCGTCCCTTCCAACTGTAGATCGTTCCTCAGCAAAGGGTGAGGCTATTATTTACTACTAGTACTAGCATTATGGAACGTTATGGGATTGCATTATACTATAAATAGTAGCACTAACAAGAAATTCTAGGCACTAGGTAGTAGTTTTTGGCGTGGATTAAGAAATTTTGGGTATGTTTTTGCCATTTTTTGTACACGCCAACTAGTGTCAAAAAACGTCTTACATTATGTGATGGAGGAGTACGTACTTGTACTGTAGCAGTACTAGTACTACTTTTCTCAACTAGTAGTGAGATGTACTGTACTTCTAGTCTAGTATAGTGCACCAGTTTTGAACTCTTGAATCTCAGGGCCAAGGAGCTATAGTTGGAAGTGGAGGGTACTACTGTTCTCTAGAACCATCGCTGAACTATCAATGCAGGGGAAGTACACCTGCGTAGTGGCCTAGTGGGTACTCTCGGTGCTCTATTCAGCCGCTCCTCTCACGTAGTTGGCCTACTCAGCCGCTCCTCTCACGCACACACTAGCAGCCTGTTTATCAAGACGGTTACTGCGGGGGCAGAACATTTGAGTTATTTGATACAGCGAGACTAGGCTTTTCACTTCCATTTGTGGAGGTGTAATGGATCTCGTCGAACTTTGTTAGTAGTTCCTTCTTTATGAATGAGATGAAGCAAAGCTTTTGCCTCCGTTTCAAAAAAAACACATCAAGAGGAATTTCTTTTATAGTAGAGCCGATAATGGAGTGAATTCCATGCGTGCAACGCCACAAGCTACAGAGTAGTAGTAGAGCACTTTACGTACAGAGCCATATTGCACAGTTCCCAATGCCCCGCCAGGCTTTTCCGGCTCCTCGGGCTTAATTGGGAGGCGCTAGTTTAAATATGCTACTAGCTGATGAGGCAGCTGCAAGCGAGGTGCGGCTAGGGCGAGCACGCAACCCACGGGATGCTGGGAAGGAAAACCCGTTCACGAGGCTAGGCTGTCCAGTGCACCCAGATTGTGGGGCCGCACGTCCATTTGACTTCAAAACGCAAACTACCCGTGTAAAATATTGGCTCGCAGCAAAGTGTAGTAGTACTATTTTAAAAAAAGGCCGCCGTGCGTTTGGCCAGGATCGAACCCACAAAACGAGGTATACACTCCCGCGACCACTAGTAGTACTCGTTGGAGTACAACGCAACCTAAAATCACCTTTTGTCGCTAGTAGTACGTACATTGTTCCTTACAAGAAACTCGTAAGAGCATGGTTAATAGTATAGCCAGCTGCTGGCTATAAGCTAGTGCCATGTCATCTACAACCCATCTTATAGCCAACATGTACAATAATAGATCAAAAGAGTGTACTACTTTTTTATTATGTGGCCCACTTCTCATTCTCACAAAGTGCCTAGGAGCACGTGCTAGAGCTGGCTCTTCACGAAGAGCCTGCTTACCTTCTCTCTCCTCTTCTCTTTCCTCCAACTAAGCAGAAATATACTAGTTTACTTCTTATAGCCCGCTGACTCAGCTCTATTGTACTTGCTCTAATAATGCAAGAAACCACTAAAATGCCAAGAAACTACTACCACTTGCATACGTGGCAGACTTAAGATAAGACTACCTTATCAACCATTGTACATGCTCTTACCAACAAAAATCCTCGAGTGACCTCCTACCTCCGGCCCGTCCACCTAGTCATTCTCGGCCATGGGACACAGCTACCGCCGCCGGCAGAAGGCGAGGTCAAAACCACCGGTGGTGCGGAGCCCACGTTGCGGCAGCCTGGATGCCAGCTCCGTCCGGCGCTCGCGGCTGCTAGCTAGCCAAGATAGCTCCATCCAGCTGCTTGTCTGCAAGGTTTGCTAGCTAGATTGGCACGGCAGCACGGCGGCTTGCTCGCACACCGCGCTAAGGCCAGCCATCTAGCTCGAGCGAAGGCCAGCGCGGCAGTTTGCTCGCTCGTGAGTCATGCTCGGGCTAGCCTGCCAACCCGTGCGGAGGCCAGCGCGGCGTCCGGCCTGTCCGGCGGAGCGGCGGCCAACTCGCTCATCACCGGCGCCACCGACGAACACACATCAGTATTGTTTGAAGTAATGTTCAGGAAAAATAATGATTTGAGGGGGAATAATAGGATAGAAGGTCAGATGTGGGTCCCTCATGTCAACGGTCAAACAAAATGTGTTGGTTTAAGCTGCCTCGTCAGCACAGACGTGTGGGCCAACCCTGTCATAAATGAGTTTAAACGAACCTAATCGGTAGGAGTACTAGGTAGTTTCTGGCGTGGATTAAGAAATTTTGGGTATGTTTTTGCTATTTTTTGTACAATAGATTCTTCCTAGGGCTGGTTGAAAGTGGTGGTTTTTTGTTAAATAGTCTACACATTGTAAGTAGGAGCGAAAGTTAAGCTTTGGAAGCCAATAAGCAAGGCTAGTTACATAGTGCATATGTGTACATGATTGAAAGTAAATATCAACCATGAGTGACTAATATCTTGATGGAAAACTCGAAACTATGGAATATTAGGAAAAAATGCATGGTTGGAAATACTAGCAATGTTCATGTCCGTTGCAACGAATCATAATTAGAATAATACTTATTCACAAACTTGGTACAAAACACTCTAATTTTGATATACATATGTCACTAGAGATATATTATGTTTCAATTAGAATATATTCCTTGGGCTGTTTTGGTGAGGTCAGGGAGGGATGTGGTTGGTTTTAAGATACTAATTATGGGTTTTTCTGCAAATTGGTAGACAAGTGGGATGTTGGTGAGAAAAGGCAACAACTTACCTCACAATCATTAGATGTAGATCTAATGGTCAGAAACGACGGATGGCAGACACACCAGCATCACCAACTTAGTCTTGTGTAGGAGTACTAGCAAGATCCGTGCATTGCACGGAACATCAAGATGCATTTTTTATAAAACATTTGTTGTGATTGACCCTTGCGGGAGTAATCCCATGTGTAAAAACTAATGATATCTCGATAAATATGAGATAAGGTGAAGAGGAGTGGGGTGTGGTGGTGGTTGGTGGTCGACTGAGCGGAGGCATGGGGATTGACGACGACGGCAGCGGCCACCATGCCAGTTTGTTCCAGAGGCTTCCTTTCTTAATTGCTCAACAATGAGGTTTGTTGGAGATAAGGATGAACGAGGGAAGGCCTTGTCTGCAAATGTGGAGAGGGGTGCGGGTATCTTTTAGTTTAATTTCCATCCGTCAGATATAGATCAGACGGTCTATATTGCAAGATGGCACACGTACCATCATCACCAACTCGGTTTTTTATAAAAGAAAAAAAATATAAGTCTGGAGATACAAATGTATTATCGATACTTGCTTCTGTAAACTAGCATCTACATTCTATTCAATGCCTCGGCATGTGGGGCCTTAGCACAATGACTTCTCGATCGTGTAAAACAAAGTTTTTCCCGTCGCTGACATGGAGGGGGTGACGGCGGCACGCTTTTTGGCTTGCTCTAGTCCTAGTAGTCATACTAGGTGGTCTAAGCACGTGTAGATTTATTCTTTTTCACGTCTCGTGTTCGCCGTACTGCCACCACTGTTGATGAATAGACAGTAAGTTATTCACGGGGAAACCCTTGTTGAGCGTGTTTGCGAGAGAGAGAGAGAGAGAGAGTGTGTGTGTGCGTGTGTGATATGTTAGAGACTGAGGCAATGATAATAGATTCTTTGTGTCTATGTGTGTGGAGGATAGAGAGAGACATCTACATGGGGCTTTGTGTTGTGTAACGTGGAGACACATATACATAATTAGAGAGTGAGTGTGTGAGATACACATGCGGACATGAGGAGAGATGAGGATCTAGATAAATGGGTGTTTGTGCGTGTCTGTGTGTTTGTGCACGCGTTTGTGTGTGAGAGGGAGAGAGTGTATGCGGAGTAGAGATACCACTGATGATGTAAACCTAGTATAAGGGAAGGGGGAATGGTGTGACATGTGTAGTAGCGAGATAGCACATGTGCGGGTGGGGGATCAGACTATTTGGAAGAGACATCGTGTGTGTGTGGGGGGGGGGAGAGGGGTGTGAGAGCGAGAGAAAGAGATAGCTAGCGACGGAGAGAGAGAGGAAGAGAGGGGGCGAGAGGGGTCATTTGTGTCCATAAATGGCATATAGATAGGGAGACAATGTTGATGTTGTCCGAAATTGGCCTATGAACGGAGACGCAAGGGAAGCGAGTCATCGTGTGTGTGATAGGGATTTCATGAGAGATCTAGAATAGATGGTGTAGAGAACAATGTGCGAAATCGAGAACGATTATACATTAGGGAGCTATGCAAAGAGTCACAACATATATGTATACAGGGAAGGAGCTGGGGTGGGTCCGCGTGTGGGAGAGATAGAAAGAGGAGAGTGGTGCACAAGGAGACAAAGTGTGCTTGTTTGCAGTGGGCGTGATGTGTGAGGTGAGTGCGCGAGAACCACATAACTAGGGAGATAGACATTTGGGGCGACGTTTTGTGTGTATGGGAAATATACACTCTACATAGTGCGTGTGCTTGGGTAAGAGAGATAGCGGGAGACCTAGAGAGTGAGGGAAGAGATGTGTGCATGCCCGAGAGACAAAGTGATAAAGACCTATGTTGGGGTCCGGACTTTACAAGAGAGAGGGGTGTTAATGTGCTCGTGTATTGGTGTTTGGGGGAGAGAACGACTTCTCTATGTGTGTGTGGTGGTGATGGGGGGGGGGGGTTGACTTCAGATAAAGAGTGAGGTGTCTATATTTGAGGGACTTTAGCGTAATTGAGATATTGTGCACTCATGGTTGATCAATTTGTTTCACAGTTTGTACTATGAGATAACGATACTTTTGAACATGCGTGATATACCTTGATGTACCAGAATTACAAACCTAAGATTGGAATTTTGGAATTCGACTCCATCATTAGCTTTTGTAATTCATTTAAACGGAGGTACATTTTTAAGCCGGGATTTCGTGATTTCAAATTCATATATCAAACCTAGAGATATACACATGCGTGCATGTTCAAACTTTATAATCATCCACTTTATTCATACACATACACATTTTTGCTTTTGTCATCGTATTTAGGATAAACACATTTGGAATTTCATTTGAATTGGATCGTATGATGGTATTTGCTTGTAGTAGCTCAATGATCCATATTTGAATTGAATGGACAATCTAAGTTTCGAGTTGGAGACATTGATTTTCAAAACTTTCACATTTTTTTGCGTGCAAAACAAACAAATTGTCGGCCATGATATCATAGTCGGTCGTACGAGAGTAGAATACTTATAATTTTAGGCGCCAAAAGCTTTCAAACTTCCCGCTCACATCGAAATATCGCGCGCCCGAAAGTTTAGCCCTACGATATTCCTGTTCTACCCCTGCCACATGAATGGAAAAGGGCTGCTTTGGTAACTCCATTGTTTTCCCCTCTTTGCCCCCAACATTCTTCCCCAGAGCCCCTCCCCTTCCCCTCCCCGACCCCCAACCACGGCAAGCCGCCGAATCTAGTCCTCCGCCGCAGCGGTGGACCTCACACCCCGCCGGATCTACCTTCCGCACCTTGTAACCCCCAACTACCAACTCACCACTTCACCGGAGCCGCTTCAACGACTGGCTTGTCCACTACTCCATATCTCCTTGACCGCCATCATGGTCCACCGCACCGGATCTGCTTAACTGGCGCCCTCGTGCACCACAGCGTAGGCCCTTCACTGACTCCCTTGTCTGCCCCTTCGCTGGCCCTTCATACAAGCCCTCATCCGCCGCAACAGATCCGCCTCACCGAAAGCACTGTACAACGCGCCCGCCGAAGCCTTCGTCCACTGCACTGGACCCGCTCCACGGACGCCATATTCAACTCCATCGACCATGCTTTACCGACGCCGCAGCCTCATCAGGTTATTTCGATTTGTACTCCTTCGGCTTTTCTCTTTATCGTGCAACGGTTCACTTACCACAGATGAGCTTTCTTGTATGTCGACAGGCACCGCAACCGTAGCACCAGAGCCGCTTCAGCGACGGCGACAGCCGGCCCAAACTCAACCGCAACACGAGCACCATCGACGATCCTTAGCTATCAAGTATGACAACGATACCCATACGCCGCCGAGAATCAGGTACTATTATCTAACGGCCGGCGCCTACGTTCACTTTCCTAGCATAAGCAACGCACCTTTGAATTTCTACAGGGCATCATTCAGTTTTTCATGAGACGTGTTATTCTGCTTGCACCTGTAGGGCCATACTTCTGGTAGTGAACATGTTACATGTGCTAAATTACATACCAGTGCACATATAGTTAATATGCTTTAGTTTTGTTCTGATGCCACCTGTTGGTTCCATCAGACTACTTAATGTTCTCTATGCTTAATTACACATCAGCAAACTAGCATGTGGTTCCGCTGCTTTTTGTTTGTTTTACCCTACATTTTCTGATGCTAGCTATTACATCACTGCTCCGAGCCTCTGTTCATTACTTGTTTGTGTGTTCTTGATCTTCCTAAGTTGCATGACTAATTTGATGCTTCTATTAATTATGGAGCTGCCAACCCCATCAAGCAAAATATTTGTTCTTTTGGGGCTGGCACCTCGAACAAGCATAAAAATAGAGGGAAACAAATATATTGTCGTGTATGCACACACCCTTCTTTCATTAGTTTAGATGAACCATTGATGATCAATTCGGACCAGTGCATGCGATTAAAATTAATTTTACCTAAATAGATGGTGCAGAATAAACAACAACAACTAGATTTTCAACCACGGGATGCTGACGATATCTTCAAAGAACATTGCAATAGCAACTAGGCTTCACAACAACATATGGTAAGCCAGTGTGTTTTAGTACATGTGAAATGCAATGCGAGTGGGCTGCTATCTTGGCTTGTGCCCTCAACGTGTAATCCTACCGAATTACAAATAGTTCAGTTGTCTGCTTTGCTGTATTGCTTGATTCGAATGCTTATTTGTTGTTACGCTATACCTAAGTTGGCCAATATGTCAGCAGTGCATGTTGTACTATTGTAAAGAAATGCATGCCTATTTCATTTGAGTCCTTAACTTTTCCTCTCAACTTCATCACAAGACTGTCTTTGTAGTTTATATGAGGCCACACTGTTAAGTGTTTTCTCAGATTATTTCAACTACTTAGATGCCTTGGCAACTTAAATATAGTGGTTGTACACTCCCTTTCAACTAGGGATGTCAACGGGGTCCCGTTTAATCCCTATTAAAGTCCACTAGTGGTATGATAGTTCAAAAGAGTTTTTGTTTTTTGAGGAAAATGAACTAGGGAGGTAGCAAAAACTAACTAGATGGGACTAGTGGATGTCGTTTATTTGCCACTTACATCCCTAGTTTCATCTTACCATTTTAATTTCTTTTCGGCTGATGCTGCTTCGAACCATTTAAATATAGTTTGCCATGCTCGGCAATAATTCGTCCATCGTTTACCATGTAAGCTTACTGCCTGGATCATACGATAACTATATCTTACTGATGTCCAGTGGAAACCTTGCAGGATGTCGTTCACACTAGGACACAATGTACAACCCCAGAATCTATTTGTGGAAGCAGTGCGCCATCCATGTTACCAGATGGTAGCAGTTCAGAGGCAACACCACCGGAGAGCAGTCTGAGCACATATATTATAGTGCTTGAGGCTCTACTAGAGGCAGAAAGAGATGATGTGGCTGCCATGAATGAGGTAATCTTTATATTGAGGCTGGAAATTACGGAATTAGCGGCACGCATTATGCAAGCAACCCAAGAATTGGAGGAAGTAAGAATGTTGCATTTGAAGACGGAGGAGATCTGAAGGAAATATGCCCTAGAGGCAATAATAAAGTTATTATTTATTTCCTTATATCATGATAAATGTTTATTATTCATGCTAGAATTGTATTAACCGGAAACATAAAACATGTGTGAATACATAGACAAACAAAGTGTCACTAGTATGCCTCTACTTGACTAGCTCGTTAATCAAAGATGGTTATGTTTCCTAACCATGAACAATGAGTTGTTATTTGATTAACGGGATCACATCATTAAGTGAATGATCTGATTGACATGACCCATTCCATTAGCTTAGCACCCGATCATTTAGTATGTTGCTATTGCTTTCTTCATGACTTATACATGTTCCTATAACTATGAGATTATGCAACTCCCGTTTACCGGAGGAACACTTTGGGTGCTACCAAATGTCACAACGTAACTGGGTGATTATAAAGGAGTACTACAGGTGTCTCCAAAGGTACACGTTGGGTTGGCGTATTTCGAGATTAGGATTTGTGACTCTGATTGTCGGAGAGGTATCTCTGGGCCCTCTCGGTAATGCACATCACATAAGCCTTGCAAGCATTACAACTAATATGTTAGTTGTGAGATGATGTATTACAAAACGAGTAAAGAGACTTGCCGGTAACGAGATTGAACTAGGTATTGGATACCGACGATCGAATCTCGGGCAAGTAACATACTGACGACAAAAGGAACAACGTATGTTGTTATGCGGTCTGACCGATAAAGATCTTCGTAGAATATGTAGGAGCCAATATGGGCATCCAGGTCCCGCTATTGGTTATTGACCGGAGACGTGTCTCGGTCATGTCTACATTGTTCTCGAACCGTAGGGTCCGCACGCTTAAAGTTACGATGACAGTTATTATGAGTTTATGCATTTTGATGTACCGAAGTTAGTTCGGAGTCCCGGATGTGATCACGGACATGACGAGGAGTCTCGGAATGGTTGAGACATAAAGATTGATATATTGGATGACTATATTCGGACACCGGAAGGGTTCCGGAGAAGTTTCGGATAAAACCGGAGTGCCGGAGGGGTTACCGGAACCTCCCAGGGGGTTAATGGGCCTTATGGGCCTAATGTGGAGAAGGGGAAGGGGCTGCCAGGGCAGGCCGCGCGCCCCCTCTCCCCCTAGTCCGAATTGGACAAGGAGGGAGGGGCGGTGCCCCCCCTTTCCTATTCTCCCTCCACCTCTCCTAGTTGGACAAGGAACGGGAAGGGGAGTCCTACTCCCGGTAGGAGTAGGACTCCTCCTGCGCCCTCCTCTAGGCCGGCGCACCCCCCCCCTTGGATCCTTTATATACGGAGGCAAGGGGGCACCCTAGGACACACAAGTTGATCCTCGTGATCGTTCCTTAGCCGTGTGCGGTGCCCCTGCCACCATATTCCACCTCGGTCATATCGTTGTAGTGCTTAGGCGAAGTCCTGCGTCGGTGGAACATCATCATCGTCACCACGCCGTTGTGCTGACGGAACTCATCCCCGAAGCTTTGCTGGATCGGAGCCCGGGGAGCGTCATCGAGTTGTACGTGTGCTAAGAACTCGGAGGTGCCGGAGTAACGGTGCTTGGATCGGTCGGATCGGGAAGAAGACGTACGACTACTTCCTCTACGTTGTGTCAACGCTTCCGTTGCGATCTACAAGGGTACGTAGATCATACTCTCCCCTCTCGTTGCTATGCATCACCATGATTTTGCGTGTGCGTAGGAAATTTTTTGAAATTACTGCGTTCCCCAAAAGTGGCATCCGAGCCTAGGTTTTATATGTTGATGTTATATGCACGAGTAGAACACAAGTGAGTTGTGGGTGATATAAGTCATACTGCCTACTAGCATGTCATACTTTGGTTCGGCGGTATTGTTGGATGAGATGACCCGGACCGACATTACGCGTACGCTTACGCGAGACCGGTTCTCCCGACGTGCTTTGCACATAGGTGGCTTGCGGGCGACAGTCTCTCCAACTTTAGTTGAACCGAGTGTGGCTACGCCCGGTCCTTGCGAAGGTTAAAACGGAGTCAAATTGACAAACTATCGTTGTGGTTTTGATGCGTAGGTGAGATTGGTTCTTACTTAAGCCCGTAGCAGCCACGTAAAACTTGCAGCAACAAAGTAGAGGATGTCTAACTTGTTTTTGCAGGGCATGTTGTGATGTGATATGGTCAAAACGTGATGAGATATAAGTTGTTGTATGAGATAATCATGTTTTGTTAAAGTTATCGGCAACTGGTAAAATCCTTATGATTGTCTCTCTATTGCATAAGATGCAAGCGTCCAATAATTGCTTTACTTTATCGCTATGCGATAGCAATAGTTGCAAGAGCAATTGTTGGCGAGACGACCACGTGATGACACATTGATATAGATCAAGATGATGGAGATCATGGTGTCATGCCGGTGACGATATAGATCATGACAGTACTTTGGAGATGGAGATCAAAGAAGCAAGATGATGATGGCCATATCATGTCACATATTTTGATTGCATATGATGTTTATCTTTTATACATCTTATTTTTGCTTAGTTTGACGGTAGCATTTTAAGATGATCTCTCACTAATTATCAAGAAGTGTTCTCCCTGAGTATGCACCGTTGCCAAAGTTCGTCGTGCCCAGACACCACGTGATGATCGGGTGTGATAAGCTCTACGTCCATCTACAACGGGTGCAAGCCAGTTTTGCACACGCAGAATACTCGGGTTATACTTGACGAGCCTAGCATATGCAGATATGGCCTCGGAACACGGAGACCGAAAGGTCGAGCGTGAATCATATAGTAGATATGATCAACATAATGATGTTCACCATTGAAGACTAATCCATTTCACGTGATGATCGGATTAGAGGGATGTCTATCTAAGTGGGAGTTCTTAAGTAATATGATTAATTGAACTTTAATTTATCATGAACTTAGTCCTGGTAGTATTAGCATATCTATGTTGTGGATCAATAGCTCGCATTGTTGCTTTCATATGTTTATTTTGATATGTTCCTAGAGAAAATTGTGTTGAAAGATGTTAGTAGCAATGATGCGGATTGGATCCGTGATCTGAGGTTTATCCTCATTGCTGCACAGAAGAATTATGTCCTTGATGCACCGCTAGGTGACGGGCCTATTGCAGGAGCAGATGCAGACGTTATGAACGTTTGGCTAGCTCAATATGATGACTACTTGATAGTTTAGTGCACCATGCTTAACAGCTTAGAATCGGGACTTCAAAGACGTTTTGAACGTCATGGACCATATGAGATGTTCCAGGAGTTGAAGTTAATATTTCAAGCAAATACCCGAGTTGAGATATATGAAGTCTCCAACAAGTTCTATAGCTAAAAGATGGAGGAGAATCGCTCAACTAATGAGCATGTGCTCAGATTGTCTGGGTACTACAATCGCTTGAATCAAGTGGGAGTTAATCTTCCAGATAAGATAGTGATTGACAGAATTCTCTAGTCGCCATCACCAAGTTAGTAGAACTTCATGATGAACTATAGTATGCAAGGGATGACGAAAACGAATCCCGAGCTTTTCATGATGATGAAATCGATGAAGGTAGAAATCAAGAAAGAGCATCAAGTGTTGATGGTTGACAAGATCACTAGTTTCAAGAAAAGGGCAAAGGGAAGAAGGGGAACTTCAAGAAGAACGGCAAGCAAGTTGCTGCTCAAGTGAAGAAGCCCAAGTCTGGTCCTAAGCCTGAGACTAAGTGCTTCTACTGCAAAGGGACTGGTCACTGGAAGCGGAACTGCCCCAAGTATTTGGCGGATAAGAAGGATGGAAAAGTGAACAAAATTATATTTGATATACATGTTATTGATCTGTACTTTACTAGTGTTTATAGCAACCCCTCAGTATTTGATACTGGATCAGTTGCTAAGAGTAGTAACTCGAAATAGGAGTTGCAGAATAATCAGAGACTAGTTAAGGGTGAAGTGACGATGTGTGTTGGAAGTAGTTCCAAGATTGATATGATCATCATCGCACACACCCCTATACTTTCGGGATTAGTGTTGAACCTAAATAAGTGTTATTTGGTTTTTGCGTTGAGCATGAATATGATTTGATCATGTTTATTGCAATACGGTTATTCATTAAAATCAGAGAATAATTGTTGTTCTGTTTACATGAATAAAACCTTATATGGTTACACACCCAATGAAAATAGTTCGTTGGATCTCGATCGTAGTGATACACATAATCATAATATTGAAACCAAAAGATGCAAAGTTAATAATGATAGTGCAACTTATTTGTAGCACTGCCATTTAGGTCATATTGGTGTAAAGCGCATGAAGAAACTCCATGCTGATGGGCTTTTGGAATCACTTGATTATGAATCAGTTGATTCTTGCGAACCATGCCTCATGGGCAAGATGACTAAGACTCTGTTCTTCGGAACAATGGAGCGAGCAACAGATTTGTTGGAAATCATACATACTGATGTATGTGGTCCGATGAATATTGAGGCTCGCGATAGGTATCATTATTTTCTGATCTTCACAGATGGTTTGAGCAGATATGAGTATATCTACTTGATGAAACAAAGGTCTGAAACATTTGAAAAGTTTAAAGAATTTCAGAGTGAAGTGGAGAATCATAGTAACAAAAATGAAAGTTTCTACGATATGATCGCAGAAGTAAAATATTTGAGTTACGAGTTTGGTCTTCAATTAAAACAATGTGGAATAGTTTCACAAACTCATGCCACCTGGAACACCACAGCATAATGGTGTGTCCGAATGTCATAACCGTACTTAATTAGATATGGTCCGATCTATGATGTCTCTTACCGATCTACCACTATTGTTTTGGGGTTATGCATTAGAGACAGCTGCATTCACGTTAAATAGGGCACCATCTAAGTCCGTTGAGACGACACAATCTGAACTGTGGTTTGGCAAGAAACCAAAGTTGTCGTTTCTTAAAGTTTGGAGTTGTGATGCTTATGTGAAAAAGTTTCATCTCGATAAGCTCAAACTCAAATCGGAGAAATATGTCTTCATAGGATACCCAAAGGAGACAGTTGGGTACACCTTCTATCACAGAACCAAAGGCAAGACATTCGTTGCTGAGAATGGATCCTTTCTAGAGAAGGAGTTTCTCTCGAAAGAAGTGAGTGGGAGGAAAATAGAAAACTTGATAAGGTAATTGTACCTTCTCCCTTATTGGAAAATAGTTCATCACAGAAATCTGTTCCTGTGACTACTACTCCAATTAGTGAGGAAGCTAATGATGATGATCATGTAACTTCAGATCAAGTTACTACCGAATCTCGTAGGTAAACCAGAGTGAGATCCGCACCAGAGTGGTACGGTAATCCTGTTCTGGAAGTCATGTTACTAGACCATGACGAACTTGCGAACTATGAAGAAGCGATGGTGAGCCCAGATTCCGCAAAATGGCTTGAGGCCATGAAATCTGAGATGGGATCCATGTATGAGAACAAAGTATGGACTTTGGTTGACTTGCCCGATGATCGGCAAGCCATAGAAAATAAATGGATCTTCAAGAGGAAGACGGACGCTGATAGTAGTGTTACTATCTACAAAGCTAGAATTGTCGCAAAAGGTTTTCGACAAGTTCAAAGTGTTGACTACGATGAGAGTTTCTCACTCGTATCTATGCTTAAATCTGTCCAAATCATGTTAGCAATTGCCGCATTTTATGAAATCTAGCAAATGGATAACAAAACTGCAATCCTTAATGGATTTCTTAAAGAAGAGTTGTATATGATGCAACCAGAAGTTTTTGTCAATCCTAAAGGTGTTAACAAAATGTGCAAACTCCAGCGATCCATCTATGGACTGGTGTAAGCATCTCGGAGTTGGAATATACGCTTTGATAAGTTGATCAAAGCATATAGTTTTATACAGACTTGAAGTGAAGCATGTATTTACAAGAAAGTGATTGGGAGCACTACAGCATTTCTGATAAGTATATGTGAATGACATATTGTTGATCGGAAATAATGTAGAATTATTTTGCAAAGCATAAAGGAGTGTTTGAAAGGAGTTTTTCCAAAGAAAGACCTCGGTGAAGTTGCTTACATATTGAGCATCAAGATCTATAGAGATAGATCAAGACACTTGATAAGTTTTTTCAATAAATACATACCTTGACAAGATTTTGAAGTAGTTCAAAATGGAACAGTCAAAGAAAGAGTTTCTTGCCTATGTTACAAGGTGTGAAATTGAGTAAGACTCAAAGCCCGACCACGACAGAAGATAGAAAGAGAATGAATGTCATTCCCTATGCCTTGGTCATAGGTTCTATAAAGTATGCCATGCTGTATACCAGATCTATTGTATGCCCTACCACTGAGTTTGGCAAGGGAGTACGATAGTGATCTAGGAGTAGATCACTAGACAGCGGTCAAAATTATCCTTAGTGGAATAAGGATATGTTTCTCGATTATGGAAGTGAAAAAAGGTTCGTCGTAAAGGGTTACGCCGATGCAAGTTTTGACACTAATCTAGATGACTCTAAGTCTTGGTCTAGATACATATTGAAAGTGGGAGCAATTAGCTAGAGTAGCTCCATGAAGAGCATTGTTGACATAGAAATTTGCAAAATACATGCGGATCTGAATGTGGCAGACCCGTTGACTAAGATTCTCTCACAAGCAAAACATGATCACACCTTAGTACTCTTTGGGTGTTAATCACATAGCGATGTGAACTAGATTACTGAATCTAGTAAACCCTTTGGGTGTTGGTCACATGGCGATGTGAACTATGGGTGTTAATCACATGATGATGTGAACTATCGATGTTAATCACATGGTGATGTGATCTAGATTATTGACTCTAGTGCAAGTGGGAGACTGAAGGAAATATGCCCTAGAGGCAATAATAAAGTTATTATTTATTTCCTTATATCATGATAAATGTTTATTATTCATGCTAGAATTGTATTAACCGGAAACATAATACATGTCTGAAGACATAGACAAACAAAGTGTCACTAGTATGCCTCTACTTGACTAGCTCGTTAATCAAAGATGGTTATGTTTCCTAACCATGAACAATGAGTTGTTATTTGATTAACGGGATCACATCATTAAGTGAATGTTCTGATTGACATGACCCATTCCATTAGCTTAGCACCCGATCGTTTAGTATGTTGCTATTGCTTTCTTCATGACTTATACATGTTCCTATAACTATGAGATTATGCAACTCCCGTTTACCGGAGGAACACTTTGGGTGCTACCAAACGTCACAACGTAACTGGGTGATTATAAAGGAGTACTACAGGTGTCTCCAAAGGTACATGTTGGGTTGGCGTATTTCGAGATTAGGATTTGTCACTCCGATTGTCGGAGAGGTATCTCTGGGCCCTCTCGGTAATGCACATCACATAAGCCTTGCAAGCATTACAACTAATATGTTAGTTGTGAGATGATGTATTACGGAACGAGTAAAGAGACTTGCCGGTAACGAGATTGAACTAGGTATTGGATACCGACGATCGAATCTCGGGCAAGTAACATACCGATGACAAAAGGAACAACATATGTTGTTATGCGGTCTGACCGATAAAGATCTTCGTAGAATATGTAGGAGCCAATATGGGCATCCAGGTCCCGCTATTGGTTATTGACCGGAGACGTGTCTCGGTCATGTCTACATTATTCTCGAACCGTAGGGTCCGCACGCTTAAAGTTACGATGACAGTTATTATGAGTTTATGCATTTTGATGTACCGAAGTTAGTTCGAAGTCCCCGATGTGATCACGGACATGATGAGGAGTCTCAGAATGGTCGAGACATAAAGATTGATATATTGGATGACTATATTCGGACACCGGAAGGGTTCCGGAGAAGTTTCGGATAAAACCGGAGTGCCGGAGGGGTTACCGGAACCCCCCAGGGGGGTTAATGGGCCTTATGGGCCTAATGTGGAGAAGAGGAAGGGGCTGCCAGGGCAGGCCGCGCGCCCCCTCTCCCCCTAGTCCGAATTGGACAAGGAGGGAGGGGCGGCGCCCCCCCTTTCCTATTCTCCCTCCACCTCTCCTAGTTGGACAAGGAACGGGAAGGGGAGTCCTACTCCCGGTAGGAGTAGGACTCCTCCTGCGCCCTCCTCTAGGCCGGCGCACCCCCCCCTTGGATCCTTTATATACGGAGGCAAGGGGGCACCCTAGGACACACAAGTTGATCCTCGTGATCGTTCCTTAGCCGTGTGCGGTGCCCCTGCCACCATATTCCACCTCGGTCATATTGTTGTAGTGCTTAGGCGAAGCCCTGCGTCGGTGGAACATCATCATCGTCACCACGCCGTTGTGCTGACGGAACTCATCCCCGAAGCTTTGCTGGATCGGAGCCCGGGGAGCGTCATCGAGTTGTACGTGTGCTAAGAACTCGGAGGTGCCGGAGTAACGGTGCTTGGATCGGTCGGATCGGGAAGAATACGTACGACTACTTCCTCTATGTTATGTCAACGCTTCTGTTGCGATCTACAAGGGTACGTAGATCATACTCTCCCCTCTCGTTGCTATGCATCACCATGATCTTGCGTGTGCGTAGGAAATTTTTTGAAATTACTGCGTTCCCCAAAAGGATCCTGCTGTTTCTGCTATCTGAAGCCCAAGGTAATCCCGGTTCTTCTTTAGATACCAGTTGAAATTGTCATTAGATTATTGTACTTGCATGTTGTGTCATGTCTCTGAATGGACTATGTTGCAAGACCCCCTTTGTTGTCCATGTGTTGTAATGATCTGAATTTTTTAGGCGAGGTAATCCTCAGTACTTGTATGATTGACATAAGGTGTACTGTTTTTCGTGTGAGCATATTGTATTAGATGAAATAACTGTTTGACTCAGAGTGTATCCAACCTATTGAATTTGAAGATCACGGCATTTCTAAATCATAATCATATATAAAGGTGGAATAAATCTTTGTTGTGGTTTTGAAGAAATAAATAACAAAACGTATAATTATCTGTGGATATTCGTAATCGAATACACTTGGATTTGAATTTAGTTTGCCAGGTCCCAGGGCAAACGTGAATGCTAATTCTCCCAAGTTTTGAACGAAGCAGCTAAACACCCACTATAATTTGTGGGCTGCCGAAGCAAGTGTTTGAGAGATGGAAATTACTGTCTACCCCTGACACTTGACATCCTTATCGACCGGATTTACACTGATGTCAATAGGGGTAGACTAGTTAACTTCAATCAGACGTGACACGACGGCCTCTGAGCCCATTCAGACACGGTGGGCGCCAAACGTGGGCGGAAAAACACATTTGATTCAAGCTCGTCCGAAAGACATGTGTCTCTTCCTCCATTTCCCCATTCATACACGGTGGGCGGCAAAACAAACTCTCCTCGTCCGAAATCAATGTAGGCTAATATTTTAAATAGGGGCAGATGTGTAACTTCCATCAGACGTGACACAACTGCCCTACTTGTCAGCCCTGTTCATACACCGTGGGCGCCAACCGTGGGCGGCAAAACACCCTCTCCTCGTCTGAAATAGTTACCGGCAAATATTTGGGAGATGCGAGATTACCGTCCTATCCCCAACCAACGCGATGTCCAAAATTTCAAACGGGGAAAAAGTTTGTAACTTTCCCCCATTTCAGAGAAGCGCATCCAAAAGTTTGAGATCCCCCCTCCCCTCCATTTCCCCATTCATACACCATCGGCGGCACGACAACCTCCGCACTGCGGCCAGCCTCCTCTGCCCGCCACCCCATCCTCCACCTTACCGGAGCCGCTACCCCTACCCCGTCATCCACTTCAAGAGATGGACGTCTCTCATCCACAGCGCTGGACCAGGATCCTTTCATCGCCTCCTCTCGCTTCATCGGCGCCATCGTCCACCTTGCTGTTGCCGCTCCTACGACCGCCTCGTCCATGGCAACTAGATATATCCCCCTACCCGGCCGTCTGCCGTCTAAAGTCTTCTTCCCCGCCGTCGATAGCCATCGCACTCGCAGCACCCGGCCTACACGGCATCGCAAGAGAGGTGGTACTCTTCCATATGTGCTTAAGTTATTGATCTCACCCGGAAAATAGATTGTAATTTTTTTACTATACTTTTCTTGTCCGTACCAAATCATAGTGGCTAGTTGAAAGCAAACATTGGTTGCGAAGTAGCTTTGTCCAGTTTGCACCTTCAGATCCGCCATGGCACGGGCACTATACTTGTAAAGCTTATGGTTTCCCCCCTTTATATTCACTACCATCATCGTAGGTGCTTCGTGTCGTGCTAGCACTGCTCCTCAAGACCTCAACCCAAAGCTTACGTGTTGAAATACGAATCTGATATGATGCTCATATCACTAAAATAGAGAACGTTTAATTGGTCACCTAATGTTCCTATATTCGTTTCGAAAAGCATGTGCGCTACCCACTGGTCCAGCTAGTTCCACTTTCCTGATTTTTCTCTTGATGCTTAGGGTATTCCCCTTTTATCTACTCTACTATGATCTGCGTAGGTGCTTTCTGTCGTACTAGCATTGCTCCACCCTTCAAGGTAAACAACACAACACTCAGAATTCGAAAGCTTAGTTGTTCAAATATGATTGTGATATGATACTGATATTAGTTAACCGACACATTTAATTGGTTAGCTAAAGGTCCCACTTGAGTTTCCAAATGCATGTCGCGACATATAGAGAGACAGCATAATTGCATTTCTTTGTCACTTGTTGACCATACTTTCTTGTCCATACCAAATCTTAGTTGTTATTTCAAAGCAAACATCGGTTGCTAACTACCCTTTGCGCGGTTTGCAGCTTCAGATCTGTCATCCCACTGCCACGGTCAACACTGTACTCATCATGCTTATGTTTTCCCCATTTTATGATGACCACAATCAGCCTACATGGTTCGTGTCGTAATAGCAACTACTCCACCCATCGAGCTAAACAAGCTTAGTTGTACAAATTCATATCTAATATTATTGCTGATATTAGTAAAACTGGGAGATGTTTAATTGGTTAGCTAAATGTTCCTACTTTAGTTTCGAAATGCATGTGAGCCACATATGGAGAGACCGGAAAGAATAGTATTTCTCTGTGCGCTCTGGTTCATCATGGGTGACCAACCGACATTGTATTGAAAGACTTGTAATATCTTCAATCTGCTTGCTCTTCTGCTCTTCTTTAAGATGATAATCTTCTCTTGCGGTCGACTAGTTAGGTCGAGTTGTTCTCCCTTAGTATATTTTGAATCTGTTAGGTCAGGTCAACTTGTTCTTCTTTACTATATGTTGAAGCTATCATCTGCAAAGTGTCATCACTTCTGGAGCTCTCATATTTTTAGTAGTAGGCCACATTATATTAATGCACACAACAAATTATAGCATGCATGGCATCTTCTAAAAGAATTGCAGAGATAGCACAAAGGGGTTTACAGGGAGGCAGTATTGGATTAGAATCACTTCTACATTACAAAGAAAATCTCACTTGTTTTTATGTTTTCATGCATGTCAGATATTGAACATTATCAAAATGAATATGAGAGTGGGCGCACGAGAGGAATATTGCGGAACGATCCACTGGCTAACAAACTTGGCATGGTGGAGGATGGCCTATCTTATTCACCCATCAAGGTGCTTGCTCTAACTTTGCAAAGTTGTATTGGTCGCACATATTTTGCATCTGACCTCTTGCATTACTTCTACTTTGTTACACCATCTGCTTAGTTTAAGCTTCATATATGAGTATATGCCATACTATCCATTTTCTGTACCTATTCCATGTGTCGTCACACTATGTTTTTCTAGTCAAATGTTGTTCTTTCGTAATAGTTGTCCAAAAGGAAGAGCGTGAGTGCAGATCCTCAAGGAGTACAAACTAGGTATTTGGAAAAGGTAGTGATACTTGTTAAATCAGATAGATCAGCAGCCACAGAAAACACGGGCCCAACTGTACCACACTTTACCCTTACTCCAGTGGCCAAACCCCCATTAGAACTGCTGGAAACCCAGCGTCAGGTACTGTCTATGATATCAATTCAAAATTTGAATTCCTAAATTTCTGCTTGTGCCTTACCTTCTCTCTTGTATGAAAACTAATTTCAGATGAATCTCCTTGCTCAAAGGGTCATACGATCTCAAAACAGTACTGGGCTCTGTATTGCTCTTGTCGGTACCTCTCTCCCTTTTGCCTTGTAACGATGTACTTAATTAATTGCTATTTGATTATGTATCATCAGTCTGCACCTGAGCTTCATATCCTCTGTTTCTTCCAATATTATTTGATCTATATTTACTCTTTGCAAAATGTAGAATAATGGCAATGCTTATAAATAATTTTCTTTGGGGAATTTATTGAATTATCCTTCCATCAAGATGGAGAAGGGCTTTGTCCAGCCCATGTTAACATGTAATGTAAGTTCATCCTTCTCAAGCCTTCAAACTTTGTTCTAGTATAGATTTGGATATGCATCATTTCCTCCACTGTTGTTTGCTTTGCTGTTTACATCTGATTGGATGTTTGCAACAACTACCAGTTTCAAATTGTAGTTGTAAAAACATGTTCCTTATGCAGAACAGATCTATTTATTTGCTTATATAATTGTGAAACCTATTACGTGTCTCCTTATTTCTCTTTTAGACTCGTATCTCTTACGCCAGGCAGAACTTTAGGGAAGATAGTGAGCCAAACCATCTTGAGGACAGCGAGATGACCCCAAGGTCCTGTCTTGATGAAGACAGTGAGTTGAAGCTACTCACCAGCAGGTGTGAGACAACCTCTGTGCAGTCGCTGCCTCAGTCAGTTCGACTTCTTCAGTTTCAACTTAAAGCGAAAAGGCTTGCTTCAACTCAGCTCCGACTTGAAGTCAAAGATGTAATGAAGATGTCAGAGGATTGCCGTGCGCACCATCATGCCTTAAATCTAGTGTTAATGCATCTATCGTTGACACAACTGAGGTCTACTGAGCTTCTTCAACTGTTTGGGGGGCCTGACCTGGCCAGGCCTAGTGCCTTGTGAAGTGCTCTCAGTTTTGTATATTCTTTTGTCGGCGCGTTTATTTACACTGGTGGCGAACTTTGATGCCCAGTGGATGTAATATGTGTGATAGCCGTGATAGCCTAGCGTAAGTTGCTTGCTTATTTATTTCCTTGTTGTCTTGTTTATTTTTTTGCTTGTAGTCATTGCAGTTCTTTTTCCGCGGTTTGCTAGTGGCTGCAATAACCTATTTTTTAAAACTAGGCCACAATAACCACGGGCTAATATTTACTGTAGTGACACTGGGCCTCCTACGGGCCGCAGAAATAGTGGGCCTTCTAGGGGCCGTAGAAACAGTGAGCCTTCTAGGGGCCGTAGAAACAATGGGCCTTCTACGGGCTGTAGAAACAATGGGCCTTCTACGGGCCGTATCATCAATGGGCCTTATACGGGCAGTATGATCGATTGGCCAAACATGGGCCAATAACAAGCCGCATTATGGCCGTAAACGGGCTAGAGTTGGAATTGTCCGTTCATGGCCTGACCATAATGGGCCATCGTTAATAGGCCGTATTTGATGACGCTATGAAAACGGCCCAACGTATTAACGGACCACAAACGGGCCGACTGTAACCACGGGCTGAATTTGGCCCACAAGCAGAAAATGACAGTAACGGGCCGTAATAAACGAATGCTGGAAATGAGCCCAAGAATAAATGGGCTCTGAGAAGGCCGAAAGATAACATGGGCTGGAATGGCCAATGGAATAACGGGTCGTTAATGGGTATAAAGTGATACACTGTTCATTACGGGTCAGTTTCACCATGGGCCGTTAATGGGTGTAAAGTGATACACTGTTCATTACGGGCCAGTTTCACCACGGGCCATTAATAGGCCAAGAGTTACATAGGGCCTCATATGGGCCGAAAGACATCATGGGCCATACATGGGCCAGAAGTGAAAATAGGCTGGAATCATATTGGGTGGCCCAGATGACGCTACTGGGCCTAATTCGGATAGGGCGTAACGGGCCTTGGGTTAGCGGGTTGTAAATGGGCTATATGCGAACAGGCTTTACATGGGCCGGCCCGCCACCTTTTGACCAAGTCAAATGGGTCGGCCTTTTCACAGGAATGGGCCTCTGTTGGGCCGTGCCATGTGTCGACGTATCATAGGCGCCTTCTGTCCAATGAGTGGATGACATCTATCCCAATGATGAGCCGACACGTGTTTCCTCCAGCCAATGATGATTTTACACGTGGAAAATCCCCATTGGTCGGGGCTGTTAATGGGTTATCGGATCCAAAACCCGACCTGATAGCTTAACGGTGTTCCATTATGGTGGATGCCATGTGTCGGTCACCCTTGATGAAAGCACTTCTCTGACGCGGGATTTATCGTCATGGAAGTGGACACTTCCGTGATGATAATTTTGGTAATGTCATGGAACACTTCTACGACAGCACAGGTATGACTATCTTGATTCTGTCATAAAATCGTCATTGATGTACATGCATGACAGAAAATGCGACCTACTATGACAAACACGTATCATCACGGAAGTGTATTTTTTTGTAGTGTCGGCTTGACGCTAAGGGTTATCGACAAGTTCAAGAGGTTGACTACGATGAGACCTTCTCACCCACAGCGAAGCTAAAGTCCGTCCGAATCATGTTAGAAATTGCCGTATTACATGATTATGAGATGTGGCAAATGGATGTCAAAACGACATTCCTTAATGGTTTCCTTAAGGAAGAATTGTATATGATGCAGCCGGAAGGTTTTGTCGATCCTAAGAATGTTGACAAGGTATGCAAGCTCCACCGCTCAATCTATGGGCTGGTGCAAGCATCTCAGAGTGGGAACATTCGCTTTGATGAGATGATCAAAGCATTTGGGTTTACACAGACTGATGGAGAAGCCTGTATTTACAAGAAAGTGAGTGGGAGCTCTGTAGCATTTCTCATATTATATGTGGACGACATACTATTGATGGGAGATGATATAGAATTTTTGGAAAGCATAACGGCCTACTTGAATAAGTGTTTTTCAATGGAGGACCTTGGAGAAGCTGCTTACATATTAGGCATCAAGATCTATAGAGATAGATCGAGACGCCTCATTGGTCTTTCACAAAGCACATACCTTGACAAGATATTGAAGAAGTTCAATATGGATCAGTCCAAGAAGGGGTTCTTGCCTGTATTGCAAGGTGTGAAATTGAGCATGGCTCAATGCCCGACCTCGGCAGAAGATGGAGAAAAGATGAGTGTCATCCCCTATGCCTCAGCCATAGGGTCTATTATGTATGCCATGCTGTGTACCAGACCTGATGTGAACCTTGCCGTAAGTTTGGTAGGGAGGTACCAAAGTAATCCCGGCATGGAACACTGGACAGCGGTCAAGAATCTCCTAAAGTTCCTGAAAAGGACTAAGGATATGTTTCTCATTTATGGAGGTGACAAAGATCTCATCATAAAGGGTTACGTTGATGCTAGCTTCGACACATATCTGGATGACTCCAAGTCACAAACCGGATACATGTACATTTTGAATGGTGGGGCACTCAGCTGGTGCAGTTGCAAGCAAAGCGTCGTGGCGGGATCTACATGTGAAGCGGAGTACATAGCAGCCTCGGAGGCAGCACAAGAAGCAGTCTGGATGAAGGAGTTCATCACCGACCTAGGAGTTATTCCCAATGCGTCGGGCCCGATGACTCTCTTCTATGACAACACTGGAGCTATAACCCTTGCCAAGGAGCCCATGTTTCACAAGAAGACCAGGCATATCAAGCGTTGCTTCAACTCCATTTGTGAATATATTCAGGATGGAGACATAGATACTTGTAAAGTGCATACAGATCTGAATGTCGCAGATCCATTGACTAAACCTCTTCCATGAGCAAAACATGATCAACACCAGAACTCTATGGGTGTTCGATTCATCACAATGTAACTAGATTATTGACTCTAGTGCAAGTGGGAGACTGTTGCAAATATGCCCTAGAGGCAATAATAAAGTGGTTATTATTATATTTCCGTGTTCATGATAATTGTCTATTGTTCATGCTATAATTGTATTAACCAGAAACCGTAGTACATATGTGAATACATAGATCGTAATATGTCCCTAGTAAGCCTCTAGTTGACTAGCTCATTGATCAATAGATGGTCATGGTTTCCTGACCATGGACATTGGATGTCATTGATAACGGGATCACATCATTAGGAGAATGATGTGATGGACAAAACCCAATCCTAAGCGTAGCACAAGATCATGTAGTTCGTTTGCTAAAGCTTTTCTAATGACAAGTATCATTTCCTTAGACCATGAGATTGTGCAACTCCCGGATACTGTAGGAATTCTTTGGGCGTACCAAACGTCACAACGTAACTGGGTGGCTATAAAGGTGCACTAAAGGTATCTCCGAAAGTATCTGTTGGGTTGGCATGAATCGAGACTGGGATTTGTCACTCCGTATGATGGAGAGGTATCTCTGGGCCCACTTGGTAATGCATCATCATAACGAGCTCAATGTGACTAAGGATTTAGTCACGGGATCATACATTACAGAATGAGTAAAGAGACTTGCCAGTAACGAGATTGAGCGAGGTATAGAGATACCGACGATCGAATCTCGGGAAAGCAACATGCCGATAGACAAAGGGAATTGTATACGGGATTGATTGAATCCTCGACATCGTGGTTCATTCGATGAGAACATCGTGGAACATGTGGGAGCCAACATGGGTATCCAGATCCCGTTGTTGGTTATTGGCCGGAGAGATGTCTCGGTCATGTCTGCATGGTTCCCGAACCCGTAGGGTCTACACACTTAAGGTTCGGTGATGCTAGAGTTATTATGGGAAATAGTATGTGGTTACCGAAGGTTATTTGGAGTCCCGGATGAGATCCCAAACGTCAAGAGGAGTTCTGGAATGGTCTGGAGGTCAAGATTTATATATGGGAAGTCCAGTTTCAGTCGCCGGAATGGTTTCGGGGGTTATCGGTATTGTACCGGGACCACCGGAAGGTGTCCGGGGGTCCACCGGGTGGGGCCACCTGCCCCGGTGGGCCTAGTGGGCTGAACAAGGGAGGGAACCAGCCCCTGGTGGACTGGTGTGGCCCCCAAGGGGCCCAAGGCGCCTAGGGTTGGAAACCCTAGGGGTGGGGGCGCCTCCCACTTGCTTGGGGGGCAAATTACCCCCCCCCCTTGGCCGCCGCCCCGCTTGTAGATGGGATCTGGGGGCTGGCCGCCTCTCCCCTTCCCCTATAAATAGTCGGGGGGTGGGAGGGCTGCCACACCCTTCCCCTGGTGCAGCCCTCCCCCTCTCCAACACCTCCTCCCACTACAAAAAGAACACACATCCGTGACATTTTGGGCCGAACGATTTTTTTCTGTCATACTTATGACACTTCTATGATGATAATTCTGACAAAACTCGGTATCATCATAGATGTGGTGGGGTCCTACTTCTATGACAAAAAATCATGACAGAAAGTGGGCTTTTCGTCCTGGGCGGGCCGGAGACGCAGCTGCATGACATTCTTTGGGCCGTCCATGACGGAAAAACCGTGGTAGAAGCGAGGGCGAGGAAAATATCGGGGTGTTCCCGGTTACGGTGGGTGGTCGGGGCCGAGCGATGCGCATTTCTCTCGTACACGCACGCGCGTGGGTGCGAGGCGTTGGGCTCTAACTGAACCCGAGTGAGGCGTTTGCCTACTGAACCCAAGCGATTGCAATGTAGGCTACGTGTTACTGAACCCGAGCGATCGATCGATGGCTGTTAACTAAACCCGATCGGGTGATTCCTTCGCTACTGCCGCTAACTGAAGCCGATCGATGCTGCCTCTGGATGAACAGTGAGCGTTGCTGGGGGGGTTGGATGAACAGGACCCCGATCGATCGAGACGGTTGGGGCTGGATGAACAGGACCCCATGGAGGGCTGGATGAATAGGATCACCCCGTGGAGGGCTGGTTGAACAGTAGCCCGTGGAGGGGTGGTCGAACAGGAGCCCGTTGAGAGGACTGGTTGAACAGTAGCCGGTGGAGTAGCGCGCGGTGGAGGCTGGATGAACAGGAGCCCGTGGATGAACAGTCGCATGTGGAGGTTGGAGGAGGTCGACAGTGGATGAATAGTAGCCCGTGGAGGCTAGAGGGGGTCAATGGTGCAGATGAATAATATCCCGTGGAGTCCCGTTTTGCGTTACGCCACACCCCTCCCGATGAACATGACCCCCGTTTCGACCGTAGGAGGTCCGTTTCCTTTGTTTTGTGGTACGCCAGACCCCTCTCGATGAACAGGATCCCGTTTCATACATGGCCGGTCGAACACAAGGCCGTTTCCTCCATTCTGCGGTACGCCAGGCCTTGTTTATATCGGCTGTTCCGTCCAAGCCCTCCCGATGAACACGACGACGCATTCCGTTCTGACCCAGCCGGTTGGCTCCCCATGAACACGACGATGACGTTGTTTCTCCGTTCTGACCCAGCCATGTACACGAGCCCTGGCCGTACGTATGCGCGAGTAGGTGTTCGAGACCCGACCCATATGTACGTACGTGGCTGTATTTTCTTTCTTGCACACTGGCCGCTGTACGTACGTGTACATGCTACATGCGCGCCTCTACTACGACACGTGCGCGCCTCTACATCGACCAGTATGTACGTACACGTTCGCGACCAGAATGACAATGCTATGTACGCTTCGACCAGGTGGGTCCCGACTGTCAGGCACTTCCTTACGTGCGAAGATATAGCTGGTGGGTCCCAGCAGTCAGGGGGGCGAATCATTTTTTTGTCCGGATGCACTTCCTTGCGTGCGTAGATGTAGCTGGTGGGTCCCAGCAGTCAGGGGAAACATTTTTTCGCGAAATATTGTGGCCCATCGGTGGGTCCCCGTTGTCAGGTGCAGGAATAATTATTTTCCGCGTAATAAGGAGGCACTTCCTTGCTACGGCCGTGGACCCAGCTGTCAGCCTCTCCACGTACAGTCCACGTCCGATGGAAGCCGTTTCTTGACCACGTTGACCACGCTGCACCGAGAGCACCAGGGCAGTGGACAACGGCGAGGCCTAGGAAGGGGACGACGCGGAGCCGGGGAAGACACGGCAGTGGATGCCCACACGTAGAGGAGTATGAGGGTTCACTGGTTCACTACGGTGTGAGGCTGTCGTCGCCGCAGAATAACAGGGGGTGTGGGTGAGTAGAGGGATGGCCTGGCCAACAGTGGGAGTAGTAGGGGGCGGTTAGGCCTCCGCAACATGTAGCCGGCCACGGGAGGCAGGAGCACGAGGCACGACCGGCGCTGTTTTGGGCGGCTGGAGCAAGAGGACCAGGCGTTGAAGAGGCACTACGGCCATTGGATGGACATCATACGGTCACTAGAGCTAGAATCGTGCATATTGACAAAGTTGACAAAGCCCTCCGTCCCCGTCAACTTAGTAGGCCCACAAGTCAGCCTCCCGCTATACTGGGTCCCAGCTAGCAGGGGGTATTCATTTTTTTGTGCATAATAAGGAGGCACTTCGTTGCGTGCAAAGATGTAGCTGGTGGGTACCAGCAATCAGGGGGAAACGTTTTTTCCGCAAAATACGGTGGCCTGTCCGGTGGGTCCCCGCTGTCAGGTGGAGGAATAATTGTTGTGCGCATAATAAGGAGGCACTTCCTTGCGGCCGCTGTGGACCCAGCTGTCAGCCTCTCCACGCACAGTATTCTTCCGATGGAAGTCGTTCCTTGACCACGTTGACCACGCCGCGCCGAGAGCACTAGGGCGGTGGATGGAGGCGAGGCCAAGGAAGGGGACGACGCGGAGCCAGGGAAGACGCGGCAGCGGAAGCCCGCGCGGAGAGGAGTACGAGGGTTCACTGGTACGGCTGCGGTGTGAGGCTGCGGTCGCCGCAGAATAATAGGGGGTGTGGGTGAGTGGAGGGATGGCCTGGCCAGCGGTCGGAGTAGTAGGGGACGGTGAGGCCTCCGCGGCAGCACAGCCGGCCACGGGAGGCAGGAGCAGGCGGCATGACCGGCGCTGCTTTGGGCGGCTGGAGCAAGAAGACCAGAGGTTGAAGAAGCACTACGGCCGCTGGATGGACATCGTACGGTCACTGCAGCTAGAAGCATTTATATTGACTAAGTTGACAAAGCCTTTGGTACGCGTGAACTTAGTAGGCCCACATGTCAGCCTCCGAAATGGTGCACCCCAAATGTCAGGGGGAGGAATCATTTTTTGGGCGGTCGAAGCTAGAATATCCGAGATTGAAGAAGAAGCACGACATCTGTTGGATAGACATCCAACGACCACTGCTGCTAGAACCGTGTGTTGACTATAATAAGGTGACAAAGCCATGCATACGCGTCAACTTCTTTTATTTAGGGGACGCGTCAACTTAGTAGGCCCACAAGTGTGTGGCAGAGAACTTATAGCCCATCTACGATTTGTAAGAATGTACAACCCATTTTTGAATTCTAATGGAATTTACTATAGCCCATTTACAGATTGTTAAAAGTACAACCCATTTTCTAGCTAGGACAATGATTAATAATTTCAACCAACCGTTCAAGATTTATTAAAAAAACGTTCAAGACATAATTCAATAAAATTTCCCACATTTTGATGGGGTCCAAAATATTTTTATCCCAAAATTTCTAGTCAGATTAAATATAAATTTGTATTAAGTAAAAATCCAACGAAACATTGTGTGCGCAACAATTAAAAATTAAGATTTTCAAAATCCATAAATAATATTTTATAAACTAATTTCGTGTTTGGTGCATTTTTTATAGTTACTGCCCAGTTTTTATAATTACATCCCATTTATTTTTTTAAAGCCCATTTTCCTGTTAAGCCTAATGCATCCCTCCTAGGAAAGATTTGCAGCCCAACGGGGCGGAGAATAACAAGTTGACCTTGACTGGGTATTCCTCAAAAAAACGTATAGCTGGGCTAGCAATTTTCATCTTGAAAAAAATTAATATCTGGGCTGGATATCTGTCCTGGGCTAGACGGGCCACAGCCCGCCCAGTTAATACCATGCTCTCCTCTGAACAACAACGAAACTATCGCCAAGAAAAACTCTGCAGTGCTCACGCCTCAAAAACACAAATACTACTCGAGCTGCTTGGTCCCAGTTGTCGGCCGCACCTTGTGCAATTCTCTCGTTTATATTGACTACATAGGTTGACAATGGTGTCGACCCGTGATGTTAGGAAACCAGGAGGAGGCAAAAAAAATATAGTTGTACATAATAAGGAGGCACTTGCTTACATACAACGATGGTCCTAGTGGGTCCCTACTGTCATCCAGTCAAAATAAAGTCATCTCCTGAATCCTCATGTTCATTGACCATGTTAACAATGCTCAGCACCACGGCGAGCGCAACAACTCGAAGGACGACGGAGAGGGCCTCGCGGGCCCTACGGATGGTCTGATAAAGTGCCCGCTGCTCATTCAGGAAGCCGGGATCATCGGGCACCTATGAGCACCTTCGAGAGAGTGAGACGGCATGAAACGGTAAGGTCGTGCTTGGGAGCTCTGGTTTATTTCACACCTGTATTAAGATACAAGTGTAATTTACTCGTCATCGAAAACAACACGTAAAATACAGGCGTAATGAAACCGAGGGCCCGAGGTCTGTAAGTAAAACCGGCGGGTTACGCGTGTAATTTGAGAGACCAGTGTATATTTTACTAGTCAAAATCGACCAACCAAGCGCTTCACCCGAGACCATCTGCTTTTATTTACAAGCATCATTTTTACAAGCGGTTTTGGTTGGAAAATGACGATCTAATCATGGTGATGAGTTGGTCGGAAGATCATATGGTTTCACGTCTAACCTACCCGACTTGTCGTATAGGCTATGAATGAAACATAAGACGATGAACTTCTTAAGCACGGAAACAACAGAAGAGGATGATCTTCTTAACAAGCAAATCACTGGCATTAGATCGACATGCAAAACAATACGAAGCATTATTCTTAGGAGGCACGGTGAACAGCTCGTGATGCCGCATGCCACAACATTCCAAGGTCAACTTTGCAATCAAACACAAGGCCTGGCATTACATAGACAATATTTAGAACAAACTCTTAAAATATCTTACATAAGTCAACATTCATGTGACTATGCATATCAGCAGAGTAAATATTTACTTCTGAACTGAAGATGGGAATAGGAAAAACGATCGACGTTGCTCACAGCAAAGGGCGTCCCACTCAAAAATATCAAATGCATATCTTCTGGCTAACATCAATGAGCAAAATTTGACAAGGTTTTCCAATTCCAATATATTAAACTAATGTAAATTTTGACAAGCTTTTCCCATTCAAAATATGTAATGCCTATGATTGTGGAACGGGCAGGGTTTGTCATCAGTTTGTCATCTGATAGTCCGGTGGCTCAAGGTGATGACGAATGATTAGAGAACCATTCGATGTATTGTGCATGATGAAGTATTATGGAGGACACGATCCATCTGAACATTTTGTGCAGTTCCACTAAAATCAAGCTGAGCATCCTTGTGGATTTCATATTTATATGCTGCCAGAAAACAAAGACACATCAGCACACACGTGAATATTGACCCCAGTGTCAACCCACCAATCTGTGGACTAACAAACTGAAAGTATGGTAAACAGATTACCATATCCAGATGCCCCATCATTGTTGCTTAGAGCGACATTGACAGACTTGGAGTCATGTCCTGGCTTCTTGGTACTTTCTTGGGCACTTGTTTGCCCAGTGTTCCTCTGAACCACAAGTAAAGTAGCCATCTCTCCTTTTGTATTTCTTCTTACCCTTCTTAATGGCCGACGCTAGCAACACCATTCAAACATATAGTCCGGTGGCTCAAGGTGACGACGAATGATTAGAGAACCATTCGATCTATTGTGCATGATGAAGTATTATGGAGGACACAAACCATCCGGACATTTTGTGCAGTTCCACTAAAATCAAGCTGAGCGTCCCTGTGGATATCGTATTTATATGCTGCAAGAAAACAAAGACACACCAACACACACATGAATATTGGCCCCAGTGTCAACCCACCAATCGATGGACTAACAAACTAAAAGTACGGTAAACAGATTACCATACCCAGATGCCCCATCATTGTTGCTTAGAATGACATTGACAGATTTGGAGTCTTGTCCTAGCTTCCTGTACTTGTTTGGGCACTTTTTGCCAGTGCACTCCACGTGTTGTAGAGTTTCCTATGCTCTCTGCAGACTAGTCGTGTCACCAGCCTCTACTAATACTCTGTAAAGCTTCTCGATCATTCCTTCTGTAATGTAGCGCAAACAGTGACTGCTTCTTTCTGCAAAGTGGTAAGACCAACTCGACCCACTAACGCATCAGTTTGCCTTAGACATATTGGCTCCTTTTGTGCAGTTCAACTAAAATCAAAGTCGGAATAAAACTGAGCTTTAATTTTGATATCCCTGTAAGCAACAATAGGTATAAGGGAAACAATTACTGAGAAATAACGGTTGATGACTTGTACTCCCAGAAGAAAAAGATCTACTGATCTACCTTATCTTAATGGGAAACAAAGCAGGAGAGTAGCAATTCTCAATCAGTGTGATTCATTCATATTAACTGAGACATTATATTAACAATGCCTTGTTTCAACATGTATAAAGAACGACAAAGCAGAAAAGTATCACTCCTAAAACAATGCGACTGATTCATTTTAACAGAGACATTATCTTAACAATACCTTGGTTAAACATGTAGAAAGAACTACAAAGCAGGATAGTACCATTTGTAAAACACTGTAACTGTTATAAAATAACAGAGACATTACCTGAACAATACATTTCTTAAACATGTACTCCGGTCGATCCCTAACAGAAATGGTACTCCCGCGATCCCTAACACCATGTGCTTCCATCTACTTATAAAGGGGGTGATGCAGAGTTGTTGTAACAAAGCAACAAGCATCATGTCTGGGTTGGTACCACTTTTGTTCACTACTTGATGGGAAAAGAGAGCAATACAATAGCTTCGATTCAACATTTATTTAAAATAGTACCAATACAAGTAGCACAACATCTCAAAACACACTGCACGATCATGTGGATGGGACATGGGACATGCCAGCACCATGTGCGTCCACACGCATAAATGGGTGATGCAGAGTATGTAGCCAAGAAGCATATCTGCGTTGGTCCCATATTTGTTCTCTTTGAAACTTTTTCCTATGTGAGGGCAGCAAATCTAGTCCTGTACAAACTACCCGACCCCCCAGTTTCTTTCCCTTTTCAACAAAGAGTTCGGTTCCTTACAGATGTGTGTACTGGGTTACCCCTTTTTCCCTTTTCGACCAACAAAGCGGCTGGATAGCTAGTCTATACTACTTTCCCTCCCTCCTTTCCTCATTGAACCACGTCCTAGATTCATGCTCCACCCCTTGGCACCCTTCTTTCCTCTTTGAACCAAGACCTAGATTTGACTACAGAATCGAAAAAGATCCACATGAAGCTAGACTGATGACGGTTTCAAAGAAACTTATACCTTAGGTTCATCGGGATGTGGCAAGGCATGCGGTGGGAGGTCGGATCTGCCCACACTACGTACGGCAGCGAGGAAGAAGGGGTCGGTGGCCCTCCCGCACAGGCACTGGGTGAAAGAGAAAAGTGCAGCCGGCAGTGGATCGCCTCCCTCGCCGAAGGTGATAGATTGAACGCTGCACCTCCTCCCCTTCTCAGTGCGACAGGATCTAGACGCCTCCTTCGCCAGCTGTGAGGGGGGGTGAGAGAGACAGAGGCCACAACGCAGTCTTGTTTAGATCTGGTGAAGAGGGTGAGATACTGTGAATATAGCAAACCCTAGCAAAGGAACACTGAGCCTCTGGTGTGTATATATATATGTAGTGCGGCCAGAGTGTGGAGAGGGCAAACCATAGCGAACAAGCGTTGAGGTTCCAGCTTATATATATACTGTAGTACAGACTGAGCTCCGGTGCCTTAACTGCACCTACTTTTGGCTGTATGACAGGTGGGCCAGCCACATTTTGGGCCCACCTATCATAAACCCAAAGGCAGGTGCACTAAAGTCAATGAAGTTGCGTCCATACAGTACTCGTGTATACGACTAATATATAGTGGAGTGGTTTTCTTATTCTCTCCATAACAATCGTTTTAAATTGTGTAAGTATGAAACGAAACTCTTTATTTAACGTACCAGTGAAGAAAACTACTACTCCCTCTGTTCCTAAATATTTGTCTTTCTAGAGATTTCAACAAATGACTACATACGGAGCAAAATGAGTGAATCTACACTGTAAAAAATGTCTATATACATCTGTATGTGGTAGTCCATTTCAAACCACTTGAAAGACAAATATTTAGGTACGGAGGGAGTACTTCCGATGAACTAACGATCCATGCGTCCTGGTCGCACTTCCTGTCCTTCACATGCGGTACACTACCCTCCCTTAAGTGAACAACCACACATGCGCCAAATTATCGCAAACGTGTGAGAGTGTGTACAAACAAAGAATTTTAATTTCAATTATCGGAAAGGTTTGAGAGTATGTACAGTTTGCCCTCTCTAATAATTATGTTTTTTTGTGTTCGGCCCAAACTTGGTCAAACTTTACAAAGTTTGACTTCAGTCAAATCTAATATGTGGAGTAAATAAAAATGGAGGGCTACTACGTCCATCCGGGTTTTTAGTCCCCACCATTTTTTTAATCAAAGTTAATAGCTGGACAAATAAAATTATAGGGGAGCTAGAGACCAAGTTGTGAGAAGGCTTAGAAATCAATACAAAACTTATGCTCTTAGTACCAACGTCGATCCTTCATCGAGGAAACATTTGGTTCATAGCCAATTGTGTGATAAAATTGCACCAACGTGAAAGACGACTGCGTCTCCAATGCAACCAAGGTGAACTGACAAAGGATATAATCTTTGTGGGTAACAAGCAAAGAGCACTGATGGAAGACAACTTGTTTTTCATTGAAAATCGATCAGCTGCACCAGCCGACGCAACCATGAGGCGCAACCACGAGCATCGATAGGTCATCATGGTGATGCATCATCCATTTGGCATCAAGTTTGGGTGAGGCACCTATGAAGTTCAACAAATCCTCACTGTGGTCTGTTTCTTCTCAATAATCAAGCTCGAGGAAGGAAGAACCATGGGGCAGAGGACAGTGAGGCGGAACAACAATGGCCATCCAATTTTGTGCAGTTCCACTAAAATTGAGGAAGACATGCCCGGGTATGGAGAGACGCATCGCTGTTTCCAAAAATATAAAAAGGGATATAGTGTTGTTACTTTGTTTTACAAGATTAACAATGACGTCTCAATTGTAAATAAGAATTATGAAAGGTACAACAACAAACAAAAGCATCATGATTATCTTGATGGGAACTAAACCAGGATACCCGAGAAAAAAAAGCATTTCTTCATTTAACCAGTGATAGTATTAGATTAGCAGTAGCAATAGGAGCATATGGACAATGACCGCACAACCACCATGTACTTTTTTGTTGAAACAACATGTATACCTCCACCGAGGCATAAATCAGGACAACTTTTCGAGTGGCATTTCCTCTATAATAGTAGGTCATGTTGGACCAGCCGACGAACCCTAGCTACTATACATGGGGAGCCGGGGAGTAGTCGCATAGAATAAAACCCGCATGCAGCGACCTGGGGAGCTGGACCAGTACAAGAAGTTATACCTCAGGTGGGCGAGATATCGCTTAGGCGGGCGGGCGGGATCTGCCCACACGACGGCAGCGAACAAGGGCGCGGAGGACCTTCATCCATGCCAGCGCCGGCTCCGAGAGGACGGTGCCCATCGGCTTCCTCCATCGCCGACGGCGACAATGCCAACGCTGCACCTCCTCACCTCCCGCAGCGGACGGGATTCGGCCGGTGTGTGACCACCGGTGAGGAGAGAGATAGTGTGGACATTGTCATCTTGTTTTGATATGGAGAGGGTGAGAGAGCGAGACGCAAGAAACTCTATCAAACAAGAGGCTATAATGGAGTAAAAAATCTCTCCATAGCAGTGGTTTTAGATAGAATACGCGCGTTCCCAAAAAACCGAAAACTGGTGGACAATTTTTTAACGTACCAAGAAAGAAAAATCGATCAAAAACACGCCCCCGCTTCTAGGTCACAAGAGTCGTCGTGCACACACACATAGGCATAGACATGCATATCCGTGTTTATGTAAAATTCCATTTCCATCTCCAATAATATTTGTCCAACTGGCACATTATTTATGTTGTTAATTATATACATGGCAATATTAACGTACAACATCTCTTGTTTGCGGGCATCTGGACCGCTGGCACGGCCGCTCCTGACCAACCCGAATCCTCTTCATCACCCGCGCGTGCTTCCCGTCCAAAACGGTCAGTGCCGCATTCATGCCCGGCCAGAGCGGACGTGACCTCTCACTGGCGCCGACATTGAAGCGGCGCGCCGGCCGAGAGAGCATCGCCCGCGCCACTTCCTGGTGCACGTGACTACCCCGTGTTCAAAGGTCGCAATAGCCGGCCACGACATGCATGTAAAAAGTTCTTGGGAGTCCGTGCTACAGCTAGCTGTCCTCCCCCAACTCGTCAATATCTTCCAGTAGTACTAGTACTCCATGGCGTGATCCATCGACAAGTAGGCGGGAAAGTTATCATATACTTGGTTTGCGGTGAGTGGCATGCTGAGCGGCCGTGTGGGGTCGAGCCGTGGAGGAGGGTGAGACACGAACGCGGCAGATGTGATTTAAAGAGCCCTGTAAAAGCACGTGATTTTAGAATTTTCGTGATTTAAACGTTGGTTTTGCTCGATGGCGCGATCCAATGAAACGAAACGTTCGTTTCTCTCTGTTTCCATTTTTTCTCCAGAAAAACAGAAACTTTCCACTCCATTTTTATTCCTACTCCAAGGTTGCCCCATTACAACATTCCATCAAATACAAAGGAAAACTAACACGCATGCCGATGCATCTCAATGATTCATAGATCATAACCAATATTTACTTCACAACTAAAGACAAAAGTTGTGAGAGCGTGTACGAAAGAAAAACTACTGATGGGGTCACTACGACTTAAACCCTAAACCCTAAACATGATTTAATTTCCTGGCCAGGTAGAACCTGTCGAAGGAAAGACGGCTGGCACCCTCGGATCATACGATGCTTTTGTGCAGTTCCAGTAAAATCGAGCTGAGCATCCCTAATGGCAAAGATATTGAAGAAGTGTGATTAGAATAATAGTACTGACACTAGTTCATGAGACATAAACTCATCACAATTAGAAGCCGGTAGAAGTGGAGAAATGTCGACATGGAGATGGAGCTACGTGGGGAGCTGCGGTTGTGGTGCAAGCCGGCTCCAAAAGGAAGATGGACAACCTGGGACGTCGGGCTGTAGCTAGAAGGGCGGTTGGGACGTGACATCGTCCCATACCGCTGGTGACCCCCGATTGGGACGCACCGACTGTGGATTTTCTCCCTCACCAATGTCGACCGCGTCTATGCAGAACATTGTTCCCTTCCCCCAACTGCGGATTAGGCTGGATATGTGACCAGCAGTGTGGCCACCGTAGTTCTATGCTTGTGAAGAGAGCAACCCAAGCAAGCAGGCTTGTAGCTTAGGCTCCTGCTAGTGTATATATAGTGGTTTTATTTTTCTCTCCATATCAACCATTTTATATTGCGTGCGTATCATTGAAGAGTGAAATGATGGTTGCTTCTTCTGACTAACTTACTGTGTGATTTGACTGCTCCTTTAGTGGCCCCTACACATACTCCCCCTACATGTATGCAACAGTCACACATACACATGGACGCAAAAACGTGCGCGACGCCCTAATGCATGCATGTCTGAGCACACGACGGAACACACACAGTCACGCTCAAGTGCTCAACCAACACGTGCATGCACACACATACTCAGCCAGGGTGAGCTAGTGACCGTATAAACACCGGAAAATGTATATATTGAGCACAATGAGCGTATTATGAAGTCCACTGACTGTATTTTTACAAATATACAGTGAAAGACAGTGTATTTATCTCATTTGAAATTAAGCCATATTAACCGGAGAGGAGGCAGTATGGACTAGTATTACTTTGATGTGTCCCGTCAACTTGTCGAACGAGGAGAAGCTTACAGGACGGGAGAAGCTTGCACGCGGTGGCTCACGGGACAAGGAGAAACTTTTGACTAATGCAAGCTCTCCCTCGCTCAGGCGGTGGACGTGCAACAGTTAATTCGGTGTCAGATTGCCAGAAGCATACACTATACTAGTACTATTATTGTTCGACTTCCCGAAGAGGCGAACAGCTAAGCGCAAAGTTTACTTGTACTAGTACTACTACTATAGTCTATAGAGGTATGTACTATACTAGTACTAGGAACCGGGTGGAGGAGCGTCTGCACTCTTATTATATTTTTAAAATGTGATAAAGCAATCTTCAACACATTTGGTTCTCTTCCAGGGTTCTCGCATGTGATAATGGAAGTTGATTGCATGGAACACTTGCCACAATTCTCGCTTAATTCTGGCTCATATCCTGTTACAAATAGGAGCGCTCGGTAATATTTCCTCTTTTATTGTTATTCAGCATGTAAACAGGTCAGCAAACCTTGCGACGCATCTTTGTGCGAACCGTGCTTGCTGCACTTTGAATGTGGCCGAGAGCTGGCTTGATGAAACACCTCGCTTCCTACTTCTTTTTTGCGGGGTACATCGCTTCCTAGTGACCAGTGTCTTGGTTGATCGTCCTAAGAATGCTTATATATATGAATAAAGCACTCTCATTTACCCGCAAAAAAGATTCAGCCATATTAACCGGAAAGGAGGGAGTATGGACTAGCACTACTTTTTGGTGTGTCCCGTCAACTCGCAGAACGAGGAGAAGCTTGCAGGACAAGGTGAAGCTCGCTTACACCTTTTGACTAATGCAACCTACCCTCGCCCAGGCGGTGGACATGCATCAGTTCATTCGGTGTCTGGTTGCCAGAGGCATACACTGTAGTACCGAACATGCGGAGTACCATCATTGTTCGACTTCACGAAGAGGCGAAGAGCCAAGCGCAAGGTTTAGTAGTACGAGTAGTAATACTACTAGAACCGCATGGTGGAGCATATGTACTCTTATTTTTTTTAATCTCTAATAAAGTACACATTTATTCCGGAGAAGGGCGGAAAACAGCAGCCCAACATGTAATGATGATATCGATCAACCATGCTCAAATATATCTTTGCCTCCGTGCGAGCCCGTCTGTGTGTTCTCGCTCCTCGTCTCTCTCAAGGAACGGCGGGTTGGCCATTTTGCCATCAATTGAGATCGGTTTGCTCACACTCCGGTCCCACATGTCAGTGATATGCCAAGAGGAGGTGAGTTGACCGACTGGCCATACGCGCACTTGGTTTTGCAACTTCATACTACTCCTCCCTCTGTCACAGTTTATAAGGCATGCTTCATTATGATGCATTTCTCTCAATGCATTTCCACCGCCAGAGAGACTTCAGATGCGTTTGATTTAATGCTCAATTAATTAGGGCATGGTAACCGCAATCAAGTCCACAATTTTCTCTTGATGTACTACGGAGTGGAGTAAGTGCATGCATGTGTGTACCCGGGGTGGAAGCACTGCATGCATGTGTGTATGCATTATTTCCTCTAGTAATAGACGTCGTGCTATATTTTCAGGCCGATCGCTGGTCGCCTTGGTCCCATAGATTTTTTCTTTTTCTGAAGCGTGCTCTATAAACAGTGACGGATGGAGTAGTATGAGCGGATTCAAAGAAGAGCGTATTGATGGTTGCTTCTTTCGAGCAACTTACAGTGGGAAAGGTGGGGCTTATGATTTGACTGCTCATTACTCACTATTAATGCGGCACAACGACCGGGCTGAGTCTCCCATGTGGCTATGCACTACCCCCTCAATTCTTAAATATACTTTGGAGTATTTGTCTTTCTAGAGATTTCAATGAGTGACTACTCAAATATTTCTCTTTTTAGAGATTCAAATGGACTACTACATACGGATGTATATAGACATATTTTAGAGTGTAGATTCACTCATTTTTCTCTGTATGTAGTCACTTGCTAAAATCTCTAGAAACACAAATATTTAGGAACGAAGGGAGTACACATACGAAGCCAAATGAGTGAATCTACACTCTAAAATATGCCCATTTGAAATTTGTAAAAAGAAAAATATTTAGGAACGAAGGAGTATAATTTTATGCATGGCACATGGACCCGGATGCCGAAGAGGCTTCTGGCAATGCTATCAAGCTTCCAGCATTTGTTTACATAATTGACATACTATACAAATAATTTTCCAGCGACATGAAATTGTAGAATGGTGTGAGCTTTCAGCTTTTGTTTCGTGTGTCTTGCCATCGATGCTCTTTTGGAAACAATAAAAAACTAACTTACTTGCTAATGCATCTCAATTATTAGCATATCAGAGCTAATATTTACATCACAACTGAAGACAAAGTTGTGAGAAGGTGTTAAATTAAAATTGATCCATGCTTTCATTGGCAGCAACGTCCCCCCCAGCTCTGTCTAAATCAACAAGGCATGTTGTGAAAAAGGTAGCTCTCTGGAGCATGCAACATTTTGATCATTTTGTGCAGTTCCACTAAAATAGAGCTGAGCGTCCATGTTCCAAAGATATTAAGTGTGATTACAATAATAGAGGACTGCTGATGAAACAATAAACACACAAATAGAAGCCGGTCACCTTTGTAGTCTCTCTTAAGACTAACTAGTTGGAGAAGATTAGGCTCGGAGTTGGATGAGGAGGATAGAGCAAAACCAATCTCCCTTTGTGCAGTCGCACTGAAATGTAGAGACGTTGCCCGCGTGACATTTTTGTACAACTGCACAAAACACTCTTAAGAAAAAAGTGATTTGTGCAGTTCACCAAAAGGTCGCAATAGCAACGAGGTGAAATGGATAGTCCTGTTTACAAAAAGGAGGTAGAAAGAAAAAAAAATTACTGGCCAATAACAGTTGATGACACATGCGACGACAAAAAGAAGCATATTCCTTGTCCTAAGGGAAGATAACATAGAGTCATGGATATATCATATATATATTCCTATTCCTTGTCCTAAGGGAAGCATATTCCTTGTC